>NW_028249807.1:0-151061 GCF_964263255.1 Lissotriton vulgaris
AGGTGCCTGAAGGTGACTGAGGGGGGGGCGGAAGCTCAGGAGCATCTATTCAGATGCAAACAGCCCTGAATACACCATGTCTCCACAATTTAGAGGGGCTTCACACATTCCATTTCTGCCCAGGGCTACTGTGACACAGAGCTAGGTCAGAAATGCGAAAGTCTGGAACCTGGGAGCACTGCTTTCTGGGCCTGGGAGCATCTTGCAGGAATGGGTGCTCCCTCCTGCCTTGTCACTACAGGGAAAACAAAACCGAGCTAGAAAAGAGGGTGCAATAAAGAGTAATGTGGAAATGCAATACGAAAGCTCAGTCGTTAATGTATCTACTGTGTGAGTAAGCACTGCATGGTCCAGTCGTAGATGGATAATCCTGTGCGTTAATACACCTGCAGCATGGACTTGTCTGTTACAGCTTCTATTCTGGTGAGATCGCTCCCTCTCTTATCACTCGGCGCATTAGCGGTTTATTAGGAGAGTATAACGACTGAAAAGAGAAAGCTTAACATGTTAGGAATTGCAAGATGTACTCATAAATGTACCTACCTTGCACCAGAGGCCGTCTCATACTCCGACCAGACACAGGGCCTCTCTTTTGATCGCGCCTGTGATTGGCTTTGCCTTTAATCTGCCAGTGGGCAGTTTTGCAAGTAGATGTGTTACAACGCGCTATTACCTTAGAAGGCTTGGAGAGTGCTTGGTCATTTTAAATTGAGATGACCGAGGCCAAACTCTCTGCACTGCTTTTACTTGCAACTGCTCTGTCTTTTTCTGCTGTCAGAGCGGTGACGATAATTTATTTAAAAATAGTGTCTCTGGCCTTTTGTTTCTACCATGCCTCTCTCCCTCCATATACAGAATACACACATACGCTGTGTTTATGTTATAGATGGACGCATGGTAAAAACGAAAGGCCAGGAAACTCGTTTTATTTTATTTGAAATGAGTGTCCCTGGCCTTTCATTTCTACCATGCACACACGGCGTGTGTTTCTGTTGTATATGGAGGCATGGCAGACACCAAAGGCAGCGCATTTCATGATTTAAATGAAATCATGAAATGTGCAGCCTTTAGTTTCTACCATTGCTCCCTCCATATACAAAAGAAACACGCACACACTTCTATGTGTGCAGAGCTTTAAGTGGAATGAAAAAACTGGGGGGGGGGGGGGGGGGGGGGGGGAGTCTCTCGTAGGGGTGGCCAATGTAATATGAGCGTTGCTTAACACTGTTAAGCTAAAAATCTTTACTTCGCATATTGTGCTGCCCCACTGGTATTGTGCTTCATGTGTCATTGCCTCTCCAGATAAATAATACGAGACACACTTATAGGGCCTGTTTCCGTTGGTTGGGTGTGCTTGGCTTGGGGGTCATTTTGCAAGCAGACCATTTAGAGGATTGGGCTAATTTTTGATCTGTTTCTAATGTTTTCTTCATATTTGTGCTCTAACATGCTATATTTGGATCCCCGTTTTTCTCGAGTTTGCAGTAAAAATGTGGTGTAAAAGCCACCATTTGAATACATTTAAAAAAAAAAAATTCTTGCGCACCCTCCTTTTGTGTTTCGGGTTTGCTCGCTTGCTCGTTATATTAGGGTACAACATGTTTCGCCCCGCCACTTTCAAAATCCACAAGCCGCCCCTGGCCCTACCCCACCCTGGAAGAGACCAAGATGATACTAGAATACTGCATGCCCACCCCTGTGCCCACCCTGGTGGATCCTGTCCCCCCTCCTGTGATGGCTCCTGTCTCCCCCCCCCCCCCCCCGAGTGATGACTCCTGTCGTCCCGTCCCCTGGCCTGTGGTGGCTCCTGTCCCCCCCTGTGTTGGATCCTGTCTCTGCCCTGGGTGGCTTCTGTCCCAGTCCTGGAATGGCTCATGCAGCGAAGGTAAAGTTCTTGATGGGCCTCTTCTCAAAAAGGCTCAGCTCAAAATTAATATGAAAAGGTGGGCGAGTGAGCAAGTGAAAGGATGGCTGGATGCATGAGTGAAAGGGTGAATGGATGAATGAAAGATTGAATACATGGATAATGAGAGGATGGATGGATAAATGAGTGAGTGGAAGGATGGAAGAGAGAAAAGGTAAATAGCTGGATGTATGGGTGGAAGGGTAGCTGGATGGGTAAAAGGGTGGATGGATGAGTGAAAGGATGGATGAGTGAAAAGGTGGATGATGATTGAGTGAGTGGGTGGATGCATGAGTGAAATGATGGATGGATTGATGAACTGATAAATGCAAGGGTGAATGGATGGACAGATGAGTGAAAGGGTGGATGTAAGGATGGATGAGTGAGTGAGTGAAAAGGAAGTTAGATGGACAAAAGGATGAATAGATGAGTGAAGGAGTGAAAGGATAAATGGATGAGAGAAATGATGGATGAATGATTGGGTCAATGGATGGATTAATGAGTGGATGAGTAGATGGGTGGATGGATGGAAGGAAGGATTGCTAAGTGAAAGGGTCGATGGAGAGAGAAAGGGAGGAAGGATGACTGAAAGGGTGGAAGGATGAGTGACTGGGTGGATGGATAGTAAGTGAAAGGATGGCTAGATGGGTGAAAGGGTAAATGGCTGGATGGATGAGTGAATGAATGGATGGATGGCTAGAAGAGTGGATGGATGAGTGTACATATGGATAGGTTGAAAGGGTGGATGGATGGATGATGGATGGATGAGTGAAAGGATGAATGAAGGGATGGATGAGTGAAATGATAGATGGAAGGATACATGATGGATAGGTTTGCAAACGGTTTAATATGTTTGTATATGGCTGGGCTTACTTATATACTATTGCGCGACCTCTGACGTATCTGTAAAACTTATCCAATTGTCCTGAAGTTTTGTCCTGAATTTTGACCTCCTGTCCTGAATTTGTGTCCTGAATTTTGACCCTTTGTCCTGAATTTTTACACTCACCGTCCTGAATTTGCACCAATGCCAGTTGGTCACCCTACCCCCAACCCCTGCCCCCCCTGATCCCAGCAGGTGCCCCCAGCTCAGCAGCCCCCCCCCCCCCCCCCTGCACTCAGTGAACCTCCACCCCAGGCCTCAGCCCCCGGGGGCATCTGCACCCAATGTCACAGCCTCGACTGTGTCTCCCCACCCGTGCAACCCCCCCTACCCCCCCCCCCCGGGACTCAGCAGCCCGGAATCTGACGGGGGGCGGGCTCTGCAGCATTCCCGGACCCTCCGCAGCCCCCACATGCACAGGGACGGCTATTATAAACACACGCAGCCCCCACATCCTGGGAAAGGTTGGGCCCTTTTCGCACCCCCCCCCCCCCCCAAGCTGGTTTTCCATTTCCAAAATATCCCCTCCATGCGCCGCTTTACTTGTCCCGGCCCAAGCCTGTGAACGGATCGAGGCTAGATGCGGATCACAAAGCGCCCAGACGTGGTCTCACCACCACCAGCGCTGCATACACATGTGAAGGCATCTCCTGTACTCGAACCGAACCCCCACCACCCTCCCCCTCCGAGGACCCTCAGGCCAGGGGCCCGGGTACAGGCAGGGATGCGAGTAATCCATTTTTTAACAAAAATCTGGTTCAAAACCTTTCCTCCATGTTAATGAATAGGCCGGGGGGGGGGGGGGGGGGTGGATGAAGGAATGTAACCGGACAGCGCCTGGCTGCTGTGCCGCAGGTTGTGTGCGGGGGTCGGGGGGCGTGATTCTCAAGCCCAGCTCTGTAACCCCCTCCCCATAGATTTGCAAAGACACCCCATCCCCTCCCCCATCACAAGTTCTCGGGGGTCAGTTCAGTGGCCTCCGCGGCAGCGGGGGACTACAATTCCCAGCATGCACCGCTCTGTAAAATGAAAAGC
Source organism: Lissotriton vulgaris (assembly GCF_964263255.1). Classification (NCBI taxonomy): domain Eukaryota; kingdom Metazoa; phylum Chordata; class Amphibia; order Caudata; family Salamandridae; genus Lissotriton; species Lissotriton vulgaris. The sequence goes on from NW_028249807.1 coordinate 3,822, forward strand.
CAGGTCTGGAAACGAGGCGCCCTGAGCAGCTGAGGCCTCGGGGGGGGATTATAGGCACACATTGCTGTACAAGGCACACATTGCTGTACAAGGGCCCTCCTGACTGTCGTGGGGTGGGGGGACTTCAGGGTACTGGCCCCCCGGCCTGTCCGGGAAGGGGGGGTACTCTCCGGTACAAGCCCCCCCCCAGCCTGTCCTGGGTAGAAGGCCCTCCTTCCGATCCCAGGGTTGAGAGGCACTTCCCGGTTGATTGTGCTCCTGCCCCAGAACCTTTTCCCTGTCCCGGGGGTGGGGCACTCCCCGGTACAACTTAAAGGGCCGTCCGTTCGTCCCGGGGTTTAGAGGCGCACATTCCGGTACAGGGGCCTCCTGGGCGAGTGTCTTTACTACCCCGGTCATGGGGGGGGGGGCACTTACCGGTCCAAGGGCCCTCCTGTGTGCTCGAGCCTCTCCTTCCTCTTCCTCTCGGACCCCGGTCTGTGCTCACCCTCCTCTTCCTCCTCTCTCTCCCCTCCTCTTCCTCTCCTGCCCCGGCGGCGGCCGCTGAAGTTTCAGTGCCCCGTGGGCCGGGGCGGGGCGCTTCCTTCCTCCTCCTCCTCCTCCTCCTCCTCACCACCCTGGAGGCCGCGGCTCTGCCCAAACATGGACAGGAGCGAGGCCGAAGGCTGAGCTCAGAGCCCGGGACCGAGGGGGCAGTGGAGGTGGAGGAGGGAAGCATTCCAGAGGTGGAGGGAAGCATTCCAGAGGTGGAGGAAGGAAGAATTCCAGGGGTGGAGGAGGGAGACATGATAGGTGGAGGAGAAAAACATTCCAGAGGTGGAGGAGGGAGACACGATAGGTGGAGGAGGGAAGCATTCCAGGGGTGGAGGAGGGAGACAATATAGGTGGAGGAGGGAAGCATTCCAGAGGTGGAGGAGGGAAGCATTCCAGAGGTGGAGGAGGGAAGCATTCCAGAGGTGGAGGAGAGAAACATTCCAAAGGTGGAGGAGGGAGACAGGATAGGTGGAGGAGGGAAGCATTTCAGAGGTGGAGGAGAGAGACGTGATAGGTGGAGGATGAGAAACATTCCAAAGGTGGAGGAGGGAGACATGATAGGTGGACGAGGGAAGCATTCCAGGGGTGGAGGAGGGAGACATGATAGGTGAAGGAGAGAAACATTCCAGAGGTGGAGGAGAGAGACATGATAGGTGGAGGAGAGCATCATTCCAGAGGTAGAGGAGAGAGACATGATAGATGGAGGAGGGAAGCATTCCAGATGTAGAGGAGGGAGACATGATAGGTGGAGGAGAGAAACATTCCAGAGGTGGAGGAGGGAGACATGATAGATGGAGAAGGGAAGCCTTCCAGGGGTGGAGCAAGACCACTGACTCATTGTCAGTGAAATTGCTCTCCCACCCTCGCAGCTCCACCATTAAGTGAGGTGCCCCTGCCCCTGCACTCTTGAGTGTTAGTGATCGAGGCCCTCCTCCACCCGCAGGTTTCCCTGCGCCTCATCCCTGGTGGTCCAGTGGACCTCTGTCTCCTTTCTTTCTGCTCCTTCACTCGTTTTTTTCCCCTTTCTATCTTTCACCTTTCTGCACCTCCGCTCTCTTGCGCCTTATTTCTGCTTATTTTCCCTTTTTTCTCCCTCTGCTCCTTCACTCGTTTTCACTCGTTTTTCTACCCTTTTCCATCTTTCACCTTTCTGCCCTTTTCTGCATCTCTGCTCTTTTGTGCCATAATTCTGCTTATTTTCCCTTTTTTCTTTATCCCTTCTTTCCTCCCTTTACCTTTTCCCCGCCGCTGCTGCCCCCGCGGCCCCTCCCCCCCACGGCGACCGGCCCAATCCAGCTCCTCGCCCTGCTCCCGCCTCCCAGCTGTCCAGCCCTCCCCGACCCCTACTTAATGGCGGCCACTGCGCGGCCGCTGTGCGGCCGCGGGCTGCGGGCGCGCCGCTGGTGCACCGAAGGCGCGTCAAAGGCAAGCACGTCTGCGCCAAAGTCAGTGAGAGACCACTACTCCCAAGTCAGGGCAAGGGAGTTACACTCCAAGATAACCCCTGCTCACCCTCTAGGTAACGAGGCGCGAGCAGCAAGGCTAAACTTGGGGACGATATGAGTTAAGTATTTGCGCACGCACCCCAGCAACAACACCCAAGGCCCACCACAAAGGAAACTCCACACAAGGTTATATATAACAAGCATTGGAAATGCAATAGGTCTCGCATTAGAAAAGTTGGAGCTATTGGTCTTGTAAATGACAAATATTTTATTTATTTGTTGGTTTTTAAAACAGCTCAATTGATAGCTTTGTCATTTACAATGCCAATAGTTATAACTTTCGCTAATGTGACACCTATAGCATTTGGAATGCAACACTGATTAAGAATTCTATTTTCAGACTGCCATGTGATGCTAAAAAGAAAGAAAATGAACGTTGTTATCAGGTAATTCGAAGTAAAGGGAGACACGGCCTGGCGGCCGTGAGAGAGAGGGTAGGTCGGAAAACAAACAGAAACAAGTCGGGCGGCACAACAGGGACTGAAAAAAAAGGGGAGGCTGAAAAAACAACACGGCCTGGCGGCCGTGAGAGAAAGGGGAGGTGCTGGCGGCTGGGGAGGGGGAGGAGAAATGCGAGCAAAATAACACGGCCTGGCGGCCGTGAGAGAGAGGGGAGGTGCAGTTGGCTTCAAAGCAAAACGAGACCTATTGGATTGCAAATGCTTATTAGTCTTGCTACGTGGACGCGTGAGCAGTGACGGAGCCCACAGTCATGTTGTAATTACCCAAAACAAGACAAAACACATGACTGTGATGCTGCAGCCTATTGTGAACCTCCCCTTTTTGTCAATATTCATATGTACAAAGCACAGATTCAAAACAAAGGGATGACCGACCGGCTGAGACCCACGGGAAACAAGATTCAGGCACCAATGACAACGTGCGAGCAGGACTCCAGCAGTGTTGTTCACTTTGATCAGTCCAAATCAATAACAATAAAGGAGAGAGAGAGATATATAAATAACAATAAAGGAGAGAGAGATAGAGAGAGAGAGAGAAATAACAAACGAGAGGGAGGGAGAGATAAATAACAATAAAGGAAAGAGAGCGATAAATAATAAAGGCACGTGGGTTTTAGGTTTCGGCATGCAGAACAGTCACTTCATGCAGCAAAGCCGGTTTACAAAGATATGGGACGGTGGCAAAGAGCTATATGAACAAGTCCGGTGCATTGGGACAGTGGCAAAGAGCTATATGAACAAGTCCGGTGCATTGCTGTCCCACGCGCACATGTTCTGGTCTGACAGACAGCAGCATTGAGGAACTGCAGCACCCAGTCTCGAGTCAGTCACACTGTCTGTGCTGTTTAGGAAAAGGGCAAATCCCTTTACAATCTGAAAGAAACTCGTCTTCATCTGCAAACCACCTAGAGTTGGTCATTTTTAAACAGATTTCTCCAAATCTGATGGTATTTAAAGTACTCCATTTTATGAAATGCAAACTGTGATAAAAGCACTTTAAGCATGCAGCACTTCTGTGAACCCCATTAGACAGGTGTCACTTTATGACCTGAAACTAATCGAAAGGGTAATTCTGTATAAACAATATACTTTTATGACCAGTAATTCTAACTTGTTTACACAATGCTTCGTATAACACTGTTGCCATTTCTAAATGATGCCCAATGTAGTAGTACTCCGTTGATTCTCAGAAGGCTGGGCCAGTTCTCTGCATGTTTCACGGGTGACCATCTGGGCTGCTTAAAATGCAACACGCAGCTGAAGCCGAGCCAGGACAGTGGGAACACCGTTTCTCAATAACAGATTCTGACAAGTCATGTGCAGCGCTCAGATTTCATAAACTGGGACATTGTCCAAATCGGAGATAAAAACATGTGACTTTTGTTTTCAACCGCCCTGATATTTGTACAGCGCAGCACAAACTAAACATTGCAATCAATAGTAAATTCTCGGACAGAATATTTAAATTCGAAATGTGTGGAGTCAATGTGCGTTAATTAGAGTTGTTGAAACGGAGTCGGAATTCATACGTTTTTACAAACATTCAACACACATTGAGGGCCCTGGGCTCATTAGCTGTTTGGTGACACATTAGGTTCCACTCGCTGCTCATCAAAAGGACTTCCCACTGGGACCTGAAAAGCTTTAGAAAAGAGCCGAGGAGTGTATTAACTTGAAGCACACAGTGTGGGGTTACAAGGCAAAGAAAACGTCCATCTCTGGGGGCCAGGCAATGAAAGCCATGTGTTTGTAAAGCCAGGCGGAAGAGCAGATTAAGAACAGGAAGGAGAATCGAGGTGGCGACAGGCGAAGGCCCAAATCTTCGGGCTGGCGGGATGAAATAACGACCAACGTAAGACAAACAACTTCTTGGGGAACCTGCAAGAAACAGGACTGAGGGGCGGCCATGACGACTGCACTTCACGGATTTTCACTTTTAATTCTTTTTTTATGTTTGTGAAGAGCAAACTTTGACAAACTCGCATACCGAGCGCTGTTTCGTAAATTCACAGTTAAAAAAGCACAAACAAAGAAAACAAGACGGACGGACGGAGGAGAGGGGAGGGGGGAGGAGAAATGTGACACGGCGGGAAGGGGAGGGGGCGGAGCGGGTTAAATTAAACAAACAAACAAGACGGACGGACGGAGGAGAGGGGAGGGGGGAGGAGAAATGCGACACGGCGGGAAGGGGAGGGGGCGGAGCGGGTAAACAAAGACGGACGTGCACGCGCTTTTAAGCTCAATGCGCATGCGCATTGAGCTTAAAAGTCACGGGCACTGCAAGGAATCGCCACGATTCCTTGCAGTGTGGATAAAGAGTGGATAAGTCCCAATACTCTCGCCTTGCTCGATGCGCATGCGCATCGACAGGCGAGACCTAAAAATAGCCTTTGTATTACACCAAAACACATTAGATAAAAACACACACTTTACAATGTGCCAACAGGCACGGGCAGAATTTACAGGGGATATGTACAAGACAGGGCCACATGGACCACTGTCAGGAATAGGCACTTTTAGAACTTAGCACTAGGTAGAATTAGCACTTAGAACATAGAATAATATTCACTTTAGCATCAAATAGAACATAAAGCACACAACCAGTAATCACTGGTAAAGGTTAAGTAGCACCTACGCAACCCTAACCACCTTAGGAACAGGCTATGCAGGGAACTAGGACCTCACTAGCACCACCTGTACTAGCCAGACCCGCCAGGATATCGCGATTTCGCGATTTGCAAAAAAATCGCGAAATCGGCCGAACGCCGCAAATCCCGCGATATTTGCCCAAACGCCCGCGAAATCCGCTGTTTTGCCAGCCATTCCAGGATTTTGAGGAATTTCGAGCCCTCTCCGCCTCCCGCCATTATTTTGTGAGGGCGCAGAGCCCTCCACAGTCCGGTGCCTGGTGTCCAGGCCTTACCTCCAGGTGTGATTTACACGCGCTCGAGCTCCGATTCGTACATCAGCGTGCCCTTGTACTACAGGTTGGGGTCGGGTGCCGTGCCTTTTGGGAGCGGTTGGTGCCGTGCCGACGCCTGCTGAACAAAGGCACGCAGCATTTTGAACTTCGGAAACACCAATGAACGCTTCTGTTCGTCTACAGTGGTCCAAGGCTAATTACATGCCCCCAGTCTCCTCGGGCAGCAGTCACAGGTGTGCCTCCTCTACTGTTGCGCAGTAAATTAAAGCGCTGCCCCTCGTGTTGTGTGACTTTGAAGTTTGCTAGTGGTGATCTGGCTTCTGTCCCCACTCCCGAAGCAATGTGTGATCTGAGGCCTCTTGGTGTCTCCTCCGCCAGTGCAGACGTAATCTGCCAGGGCTTTCCCTGCCCCGCCTTTTCCTTTCCTCAGTTTTACATGTAAAACTTCTACTGAAGTGAGGGGAGACGCGCGCTGCCCGCCTGTCATCTGGGCCCTTCAGTAAATCATGCCGGGCTCTGCTTTTCGTATCGCGCCGAACACTTGTTTGTGTTTCATAATCACACAGGTTCGGCTGTTTAATAACCCCTTTTGTTTGAAAAGCCAATCTTCCAAATTGTAAAATGTGTTAAATAAAAACTGGCAGGGCGAATCCTGACCAATGGGAACCTCGCTAGTGAGTGGATATTTTTCTAGACCACACAACAGGTGGTGTTTGTATTATCTTGGATAAGACTTGTGTGTTTGCACATGTTCTCTTTTTTGTTCCGTTAACGTACTTGGAATTAAGAACTCCTCTGACGTTATGGACATTGTTCAGACCCACCAGGATATCGCCTAATTTATTGAGTGTGCATGTACTGTGGGGGCCATTAACTGCACTTTTGTCGCACTATTTATTTCATCACTGGGTGATTTGCACAGGCTTCACCACATTATATGTTACGTGTTGTCTATGTTTTATGGTCATACGTTTTGTTGAGTGGAATTTATTATTTTTTCCCCCTCCCTTATGCTCCGCCCTGAGTGTGGCTACACCAGGGCGTATTGTAAGCAGGCCCTATGATGAAGCATGTCACATACTTCGCTATGTGAGTGAGGGCAGATTTTTCCAATTTATGGATTTGCCTTAGTTTGTCTTGTGGCTTTTGTTGTGTACTCTACACCCCTCTTTGTGTGTGCACTTGTACCTTGGGGGCCTGCTGTTGTAAATTAACTCAAACAGTAAGATATCTGTGTTTGTTGTTGAAAAAACCCCAAAATAAAATGCCGCTAAATGCCGCTAAATTCCCAGATTTGTGGCGCTAAATTTCCTGATTTGTGCCGCTAAATTTACTAGTTCATGCTGCTATATCCTGGGGGGGTCTGACTAGCAAGAACAACCACCTAAGTATCACAATACCTGTAGGGGTATAAGCACATAACACATGATGCCTACAAACATTCAGAGGTGTATCAAGGAAGGAAAACACATGATGCATCAATAACACATTCAGAGGTGTAAGCAAAAGAACAAATGCGCCAAACTCACATAAGTCACCACCTGTGACTGTCCCTAGGCCCTCTGGCCTTGTTGGGGCTAGGACGCCCTGTGTCCCAGTGTCAGGGGCCTAAACGTGGCAGCTGCCCACGAAGTGCTGGGCAGCTGTAAGTCTCCTTTGAGGTTCCTAGGAGGAACAATAGCGCAAAAACGATGTGGCAACCTAGCAGGCTCTGTGCCCCAGGACAAAGATGTGCCCCCTAGAGCCTCTCTCAGGGCTCTCATATCGAATGTGGCACCTTTGAGCCTCTCAGGCTCTGAAATAATATGCAGGGCCAAACAGCGGTGGAGCCTCTCAGGCTCCGAATAACAATGGCCCCCGGAGCCCTCGTGGCTCAGATTCAATAATGCGGCAAGGGAGCCTCTCGAGGCTCTCCAACAAAAGGTGCGGCCGGAGCCTTGGTAGGCTCTTCGCCGACACTTCCCCTCACTCAGGGAGAGAGCACAGGAGGAGGGGGGGGGGAGGGGGGGCGGGCACCGGCAATGTGCCCCGGCGCCTCCCCCTTCTTCCGGGCAACCCAGCTTCACTCACCCGGTCCTGTGGCGGCTCTCGCTTCTCCTGGGGCGGCTCTTCACGGGAGCTCCCGCTCCTCGGGGGCTCCCTTTACACCCTTCTCCCTCTCTCAGGACGAGTGCATCGGGGCGCAGGGTAGGCTCCTGCCGGCTCCGGTGCTCCAAACAGCCGCTGCTCTTCCGCGGGAGGCGGGGTAGGCTCCCGCCCTCCTACTTCTGGTTTCCGGTTGTCCCGCCCGGCCTGCCTGACTTCCTGATCGCAGGCCGGCGGCAATGTTCGGTTTGTCCCGGGCTGCGGCAGTGATGTGGGGGGGCACACGAGGGGTAGGCACCCTCCAGAATTTAAATATAAAGCGAGGTGACACTCGCTACAGCCACGAAAATAGCGGCACGGTCCCTGGCGAGGTGGGCACTTGCCAGGGGCTTCAAAATTGGCAAATCAGACGGGCAAATGCCGGGTGGGCACCGGCTGTGCAAAAAGCGCTCCCAAGCGCTACAATGGCTAATACAGCGCTCCCAGGTGCTGGAGCACAAGCACAGCGCTCCCAGGTGCCCTCAGCAGGGCAGAGTTCCAGCAAAGATCTTAGGTAGGCAGGGGGGCAAGGCTGGGCCCAGAGCCAGCTCACTGGGTCTCCAGGCAGGGAGACAGTCCAAGTGGCGGTCTTCCTGGCCCCAGCAACAGCAACAGCAGCAGCCCCCTCAGGCAGGATCCTGGAAGAGGAACAACATCTGTGGAGACACAGCCCCATTTTTATACACCACATTCCTTTGTCTAAGGGTGCAGGGGGGGGGAAACCAGTCGCAGCTGGTTTTGGAGCACTCTTGATGGCTCAACCACCCATTTCATTTACTGGCAGGGCTAGGGTCATCAGTCGCACCACAGGGGGCGGAGCCAGCATTGTCTGGGGAAAACCCAGCCACATTCAGGACACAGGTACACTCCTCCCCAGCCATCAGCATGCTAATCTCCCACTCACCACCGGGCAGACCCATCCAGCCTTCCTGGAGCCAGGCTCACCAGCCAGCTCCAGCCAATCACACTCCAGGCATATTTTACACTAATATGCCAACTCCTAGAAATGGCATTTGTACACAAGACACACTCATGCCACATACATCATTGCGAAGCATTCACTCTCACGAGTTCGCACATATCAAATTCGAACCTGTACACCCCACGCATCAGGAACTACCAGGGACACATACATTCCCCATGCATTCCTATGGGAGGGCAGGCCTATCTCATCACATGCACTCAGAGTGCGCACGCACTTTCCACTGGGACACAGTGAAAGTGCGCAGAACCCAAAAATCACCATCACCAGGTCACCATTACAAGCAAAAAGTCTAGGGGTGAACCTGCCAGAAGGGCCAAGTTCAACAGGAGACATGATAGGTGGGGGAGGGAAGCATTCCAGGGGTGGAGGAGGGAGACATGATAGGTGGAGGAGGGAAGCATTCCAGGGGTGGAGGAGGGAGACATGATAGGTGGAGGAGGAAAGCATTTCAGAGGTGAAGGAGGGAGACATGATAGGTGGAGGAGGAAAGCATTTCAGAGGTGAAGGAGGGAGACATGATAGGTGGAGGAGAGAAATACTCCAGAGGTGGAGGAGAGAGACATGATAGATGGAGGAGGGAAGCATTCCAGGGGTGGAGGAGGGAGACATGATAGGTGGAGGAGGGAAGCATTCCAGGGGTGGAGGAGGGAGACATGATAGGTGGAGGAGAGAAACATTCCAGAGGTGGAGGAGAGAGACATGATAGGTGGAGAAGGGAAGCATTCCAGACGTGGAAGAGGGAGACATGATAGGTGGAGGAGAGAAACATTCCAGACGTAGAGGGGGGAGACATGATAGGTGGAGGAGGGAAGCATTCCAGACGTGGAAGAGGGAGACATCATAGGTGGAGGAGGGAAGCATTCCAGGGTGGAGGAGAGACACACAATAGGTGGAGGAGGGAAGCATTCCAGGGGTGGAGGAGGGAGACATGATAGGTGCAGGAGAGAAACATTCCAGAGGTGGAGGAGAGAGACATGATAGATGGAGAAAGGAAGCATTCCAGGGGTGGAGGAGGAAGACATGATAGGTGGAGGAGGGAAGCTTTTCAGAGGTGGAGGAAGGAGACATGATAGGTGGAGGAGGGAAGCATTCCAGGGGTGGAGGAGGGAGACATGAAAGGTGGAGGAGGGAAGCATTCCAGGGGTGGAGGAGGGAGACATGATAGGTGGAGGAGGGAAGCATTCCAGGGGTGGAGGAGGGAGACATGATAGGTGGAGGAGAGAAACATTCCAGAGATGGAGGAGGAGACATGATAGATGGAGGAGGGAAGCATTACAGGGGTGGAGGAGGGAGACATGATAGGTGGAGTAGAGAAACATTCCAAAGGTGGAGGAGGGAGACATGATAGGTGGAGGAGGGAAGCATTCCAGGGGTGGAGGAGGGAGACATGATAGGTGGAGGAGAGAAACATTCCAGAGGTGGAGGAGAGAGACATGATAGGTGGAGGAGAGAAACATTCCAGAGGTAGAGGAGGGAGACATGATAGGTGGAGGAGAGAAACATTCCAGACGTAGAGGAGGGAGACATGATAGGTGGAGGAGAGAAACATTCCAGAGGTGAAGGAGGGAACCATTTCAGAGGTGGAGGAGGGAAACATGATAGGTGGAGGAGGGAAGCATTCCAGGGTTGAGGAGTGACACATGATAGATGGAGTAGGGAAGCATTCCAGTGTGGAGGAGGGAGATATGATAGGTGGAGGAGGGAAGCATTTCAGAGGTGGAGGAGGGAAACATGATAGATGGAGGAGGGAAGCATTCCAGTGTGGAGGAGGGAGATATGATAGGTGGAGGAGGGAACCATTTCAGAGGTGGAGGAGGGAAACATGATAGGTGGAGGAGGGAAGCATTCCAGGGTTGAGGAGTGACACATGATAGATGGAGGAGCGAAGCTTTCCAGGGTGGAGGAGGGAGATATGATAGGTGGGGGAGGGAAGCATTCCAGACGTTGAAGAGGGAGACATCATAGGTGGAGGAGGGAGGCATTCCAGGGTGGAGGAGGGACACCCAATATGTGGAGGAGGGAAGCATTCCAGGGGTGGAGGAGGGAGACATGATAGGTGGAGAAGAGAAACATTCCAGAGGTGGAGGAGAGAGACATGATAGGTGGAGGAGAGAAACATTCCAGACGTAGAGGAGGGAGACATGATAGGCGGAGGCGGGAAGCATTACAGAGGTGGAGGAGGGAGACATGATAGGTGCAGGAGGGAAGTGTTGGACTTGGCCCTTCTGGCAGGTTCACCCCTAAACTTTTTGGTTTTTGAATGTGAATTGGTGGTAGTGATTTTTGGTTTCTGCGCACTTTCACCGTGTCCCAGTGGAAAGTGCTGCGCACTCTGAGCGCGTGGAGTGAGGTTGGCCTGCCCTCCTATAGGAATGCATGGGGAATGGGTATGCGTGTGCAGTGAGTGTGCTGGCACGTGATTGGCAGGAGCTGGCTGGTGAGCCTGGCTCCAGGAGTCTGGATGGGTCTGCCCCGGTGGTGAATGGAGAGATTAGCATGCTGATGTGAGGGAGTGGTGCACCTGGGTCCTGAATAGGGCTGGGCTTTCCCCACACAATGCTGGCTCCGCCCCCTGTGGTGCATTGTTAGAAATGGGATCCCTGGCTGGCCAGGGCTTGCACCAAAGTCAGTCAGAGACCACCACTCCTAAGTTAGGGCAAGGGACTTACACGCCAAGATAACCGCTGCTCACCGTCTAGGTAACGTGGCGCGAGCAGCAAGGCTAAACCTGGAGGCTATGTGAGTTAAGTATTTGAGCACGCACCCCGGCAACAACACCCAAGGCCCACCACAAAGGAAACTCCACACAAGGTTATATATAAAAATAGCCTTTGTATTATACCAAAACACATTAGATAAAAACACACACTTTACAATGTGCCAACAGGCACGGGCAGAATTTACAGGGGATTATGTACAGGACAGGGCCACAGGGACCACTGTCAGGAATATGCACTTAGTAGAACTAGCACTTAGAACGTATAACAATCAGAACGTTCACACATGATGCATAGAACATTCAGAGGTGTAGGAACGACACATGATGTATAAACATATATTCAGCGGTGTAGGGAACAAAGCACATGACGCATCCAAACACATTCAGAGGTGCAGGAGAAACGCATGATGCATAAACACACATTCAGAGGTGTGAGAACAAGGCACATGATGCATTTACCACACATTCAGAGGTGCAGCACAGGAGAACACATGATGCATAAACAGCACATTGAGAGGTGTAAGGAACAAGGCACATGATGCATCTACAACACATTCAGAGGTGCAGCAAAGAACACTTCGCAGAAATCATATTAGCATGAACTCAAAACTATACCCAGGCCAACTGGCCTCTCTGGGGCTAGGACGCCCTGTGTCACAATGTCAGGGGGGCCTAAACGTAGCAGCTGCCCACTAAGTGCTGGGCAGCTGTAATCAACAAGGATGGGGCCAATGTGGGAGTATTGCAGGCTCTGGCCAAAAGAACTATGCCCCCGGGAGCCTCGTGGGCTCTCAAGAAATGCAGCCAACTTTGGAGCCTCTCAGGGCTCGAGAACAATGTGAGGGCCTTCGTTGGAGGCCCCCCTCTGGGGACTGGGCATGGGCAAAATGGGCAAGGAGCCTCTCGTGGGCTCGGAAGCAATGTGGGGCCCTCTTGAGCCTCTCGGGGCTGGTCAAACAATGGAGGGGGTAGGCGGAATCCCTCTCGGGGGACTCGGCATCACTTGAGGCCTCACGGGCCTCTCTGCACAAGGATACTCGCTCTGGAGGGGAGGGGCAGGCCCCGGCAATCTGCCCCGACGCCCCACCTCTCCTGCAATGCACTCACCAGGTCTGGCGGTGCTCGGCGGCGGCTCTCTCTCCCAGGCGGCGGGGCTCTCCTTCGGACACAGAGCCCCGCCTGCACCTTCTGCCACTTCTCTCCTCGCTCTCCGGGGCTCTCCCTCGCTCTAGGGAGCCTCGGGGGGGAAGGGGGGGGGGGGGGCGGCAGCTTCACTTTGGGCCATGCAGGAGCGCGGATTAGGCTCCTGCCGCTACCTGCTTCTTCTTTGTTCTGCGCTGGGGGCTGGACTCGGAGATCTCCTCGGGCCGGCAGCCAATCACGGCGCGGCCCGGGGAAAAGACGTCAGGGGGTATCCCGGGCCGGCAGCCAATCCCAGCGCGGCCTGGTGAAGACGTCACAAGGGGTCCCGGGCCAGCGGCGGTGAGCTCGGGGATACAACGAGGGGTAGGCTCCCTTGGTGAAGCAATAACCGGGCAAACAGCGGAAAAAGGAAGGCGGCCATGAGCGGGGTGGCACCTGCGCCGCTCGGCCACCACACGGGGTGGAAAATGCCAGGTGGGCACCGGCTTGGCAAACAAAGCGCTCTCAAGCACCATGAACAGAATAAGGTGCCCCCAGGCGCTAGGGGTGAAAGAAAAGCGCTCTCAGCGCTAGTGGCAATATAAAGCTCTCCCAAGCGCTAGAGCAAAGAACAAGCGCCCCCAGGCACTTAGAGACAGAATCCAGGGCCCCCAGGCACTAGAGGAGCCAACAGTCCAGCAAAGTCCTTCAGGGGTACAGGGGCTGCAGTAGTCAAGGGGCTGGGCAGGGCCCAGGGAGGCAAGCCTTCCCCCGGGCCCCAGCAGCAGCATGCCCCTGGTAAGATTCAATTTGGGAACAAGAACAATTGACAAGAGGTCACAGCCTCCTTTTATACAGAGAATCCTTTGCCTAAAGGTGCAGGGTGGGGGAAGAACCAGTCGCAGCTGGTCTGGGAACACCCTTGATGTGCTCAGCCCCTCACTCTATTCACTGGCAGGGCTAGGGACATTAGACGCACCACAGGGGGCGGAGCCAGCATTGTGTGGGGAAAGCCCAGCCCTGTTCAGGACCCAGGTGCACTCCTCCCCAGCCATCAGCATGCTAATATCACACTCACCACCGGGCAGACCCATCGAGACTCCTGGAGCCAGGCTCACCAGCCAGCTCCAGCCAATCACAAGCCAGACAGAAATTACAAAAACAGGCACAGTTCTAGAAGTGGCACTTCCACATTAGACACAATCATGTCGCATATATTATTGTGCAGCATTCAATCACACGAGTCCGCACATACTAAAGTCGAGCCTGCACACCCCACGCATCAGGAACTACCAGTGACACAGACATTCCCCATGCATTCCTATGGGAGGGCAGGCCAACCTCACTACACACACTCAGAGTGCGCACGCACTTTCCACTGGGACACAGTGAAAGTGCGCAGAAACCAAGACATCACTATAATTATTTAATAACACCAGCCAAAAAGTTCAGGGGGGAACCTGCCAGAAGGGCCAAGTCCAACATGCGTCTAATGTCTCTAGCCCTGCCAGTGAATACAGTGAGGGGCTGAGCACATCAAGAGTGCCCACAAACCAGCTGCGACTGGTTTTTCCCCTCACCCTGAAGCCAGACAAAGGAATACTGTATATAAAAAGGGGCTGTGTCCCCTTACAATCTGTTCTCTTCCAGGATCCTATCTGAGGGGGGCTGCTGCTGGGCACCAGGAGGACCGCCACTTGGACTGCCTCCCTGCCTGGAGGCCCAGTGAGGTGGCTCTGGGCCCAGCCTTGCCCCCCTGCCTACCTAAAGAACTTTGCTGGATCTGGACTTTGCCCTAGCCCCTGGGAGTGCTTTATCTTTACCCTGTAACGCTTGGGAGCGCCGTGGTCGCCCCTCTAGCGCTGGGAGCACTTTATTTGCTGTTATAGCGTTTGGGAGCGCTGTATTCCCGTCTAAGCGCCTGGAAGCGCTTTATTTGCTATTATAGCGCTTGGGAGCACTGTATCTTTTCCGCCGGTGCCCACTCGGCATTTGCCGCCCTGTTGTGCTAGCTTGAGGTTTGATATCCCTAGCGGGTGCCCACCCCGCCAGGGATCTTGTGCCCGTGGATTCTCACCCCTCGCTTGGCCCCCCGAGAGACCGCCGACACAGCCACTACTATTAAGGGCTGCCGCTCTGCCCACGGCGACCCGGAAGTCCCGCCCCCGAAAACCGGAAGCGGACGGGAGCCCACCCCGCGCTCCGGAGTGGCAGGGAGAAGTGCGTGTCGAAGGGAGGTGGCTGGGACTGCGCAGGTGAGGTCCGCGGGGCTCCCGTGCCCGGTAGAGCCCCGTCTACTGCCCAGTCCCGCCTGACGCCGCCAGAGAAGAAGAAGGACCAGCGGGAGCCTACCCAGTGCTCCTGCGTGTGAGGAGGAGCGGCCACTTGAAGGTGCAGGCGGGGCTCCGGTGCTGACAGAGTCCCGCGCTGCCCAAAGAAGCCACCGCAGCCTGAGAAGGAGTCTCGCCCAGCCGAACGCCGAGGCGAGCACCGTCACCGAGGGAAGACAGCCGGTGAGTGCCACAGGGTCCGGGGGGAAGACTCTGTGAGAAGTTGGCCCGATATGCAACGTTCGCTATTCTAGCGACCGCTATGTATCGTTCCAACGACCCTTATGGTGTTTGGTTGTAAGTCAACCTATAGACCAGCTATCCTAGTAGCGTGGATACGAGCAGTCTAAGGCTAAAGACTCGAGAGGGCGCGTTAAGCCAGCTGTTTACCACACATGTACCCCTTGAACACCCAGTGAAAGGACACCACACAAGTGTTATGAAAATAAACAGGATATTTATTAAGATTCACAACAGCCCTGGACTCTTTATGAGGACAGGGTACTAAGCACAAACCAAATCTCTTAGGAAAATACTTCAAGTGCACAATTAAAACAAGTGTCCGCGGACACGGAAAGTTTAAGGTCTCGGGCGGACCCGATAAGGCAAGTCGGAAGCGAGGGACTCGGGACCCTAGAGTAAAGAGGCTATGCAGGCACCGAAATGCCGAGTTACCTAGCCACGAGGGCTACGGCTGCACAAGTCTTACAGGCGTCGGGGTCTTCGCTGACGAGCCAGGAGCCGGAAGAAAAGGAGTTGCTGGCCGGCGACCAGTGATGAATAGTTCGTAGAGATCCAAGCCTGGATCAGAGATTGATGATACCTGAAAGCAGAGGGGACCAAGTTCGTACCACTAGCCAGTAGTCAGAGGGTACCAGGAAGGCACCGGTTGGCCGTCACCTCGACCAGGTGAGTGGGCGACGCTAGGCTCTGCAGTCTCACGGACCAGGAGGCGTTGTCGGCGACCACGGTGGAGGTGCGAGCTGTCCCACGAAGGATGATGCTGTCGGCGTCGCTGGGCCCAGGATGGGGCAACAAGCCTTGGCAGATCTCAGGGCCACGTGGTGGGCCTAAGATGGCGTCTTGAGTGGACCAGGAGGGTCCGGGGTGCTTCTCGCAAAGATGGAAGCAAGGGCCAGTCTGGAGCAACCAGACCAGCAGAGTTGTTTGTCGGTCGTCGTCAAGGAAGGGCACAAGCCAGCGGCTAGTGACCAGACAACGTGCTGAGCAGCGAGCAGAAGGGCCCCACGCAGATCGTGGAGATGCTGGGGGACTGCACTTCGGTGCTGGAGCGGCTCAGGGTCGGGGCTTCTCGGACCCCAGAGCACTCACCAGGGAATTGCTTCGAAGGTCGTGCTGGTTAAGAGCGTGCAGGTTCTGATGATGGCCGGTCCCTCGAGGTCTCGTCGCACCCACAGATCACAGCTGAGCTGATGACGTGGGTAGAGGTCAGAGGTGCCAGGGAAGCCGGTTCTCGTCGAGCTGGGCCGTCGGATTCCTTGAGGAAGGACTTACAGCAAACCGCAGAGTTCTTAGATGGTGCCCGCTGATGCAGGGTGACTACTCCTTAGTCACAAGGGAGAAATCTTGAGAAGAGTCTTGAGTGTCCTTTCGTAGAAAGTAGTTCTTGATTCAAAGATGATCTAATTTGGAAGGGTCCCCGCTCCGGCCTTTATTCTAAAGAAAGGGGTGGGTACATGACTAGGTCCTGCCCTAAGGGTGGGACCAGGAAGGGGGGTAGTTACACCCCTCTCCCCTGCCGGACTTTCCCCAGGCCAGGGCTGGTGCCCCTGGAACTGGTTCTGACCGGCAGATGCGTAGTGAGCACCGGGGGGCCACTCCGCAGTCACCTTCTCGCAAAAGCCCTACCTACCCAGAATACACAAACCCTGTCTGGGACGGTGCGAACACCGCCCTCGACAGGAAACCCTTTGTCCAAGCGCTCCTCGCTGGAAGGACTCCCAGCAGCAGGAGGTCAGACTCGTGTATGTGGTGGCAGCATCCATTTTGTGGAGCTGAGGCTTTAGTTAACTTTAACCGGGGTTCACAGTTACGTACATGTCGTGTCCCTCTAGAAGGGCGGAATGCTAACCTCGTCGCCAGAGTTGGTGAGAGGGCAGCATCCCGATTCGTATGACACCTTACTCGACATGTCTTGATAACGCGACACCGAAGTTACCGATGTGGTACGCGTTACCATGGAACAGCCATTGGATCTTGGTTCCGCAAGCTGCAACCGGGCTCGGCTCGGGCCAGAGCCTAGTTCACACGAGCCCATGCACTCTGCCTTCAGGATTGTCAAGGCCTGCCATAGGAGTGACTGATAGGAACTCGAGTGTCCATTGTATGGTTAGATATAGGGCTACTATATCTAAAGCAAAGTGTGATTACACGACTTCGCCCCAGCTGTCATGCAGCCAGTTGTGTCAAATTTAGGAGGCCAGCCAGGGGTGGCATAATACATGCTGCAGCCCCTGGCGGCCCTGGGTACACCTATGCCCTGAGTTACAGGGTCTGATAAGGTGGCCCAGTACCAATTGGTAAATGCACCTAGGGTACATATCGTAATTTAGAGAGAGAACAGCCAGGCTGTGGGTCTGATTAGCAGGCCCACAGCCAGAGAAAGTCGTAAACCAGTGAAACAAAAGCAAAAAATCTGGGTGATCATAGGATTGCAGACCCTACTCTCCTACATGACCCCCCCCCCCAAACGTCGGAACAATAAGCTAACCTTGACCAGGTGAGTCTTCTTGTTCTAAGTGGAAATATCTGGAGAGCCCATCGGCATTGCCATGATCAGTACCAGGTCTATGTTCCACTGTAAAGTCCATCCCCTGTAGGGAAATGGACCACCTTAGCAGTTTGGGGTTTTCACCCTTCATCTGATTTAGCCACAAGAGGGGCTTATGGTCGGTCTGAATCTTGAAGTGAGTGCCAAACAAGTATGGCCTCAGCTTCTTCAGGGCCCAAACCACAGCAAAGGCCTCCCTCTCAATAGCTGACCAATTCTTCTCTCTAGGGGTCAGCCTCCTGCTTATAAAAGCAATGGGCTGGTCTTGACCATCAAAATTCAGTTGAAAAAGAACAGCTCCCACACCCAACTCAGAAGCATCTGTTTGGACAATGAATGGTTTGGAGTAGTCCGGACTCTTGAGGATAGGCGCCGTGCACATGGCCTGCTTTAGGTCATCGAATGCTTTTTGACAGCTCGCTGTCCACTGAACCTTTTTTGGCATTTTCTTGCTTGTCAGTTCGTTTAATGGTGTCACGATGGAACCATAGTTCCTGACAAACTTCCGGTAGTATCCAGTCAGGCCCAAGAAAGCTCGAACCTGAGTCTGGGTGGTTGGAGGAGCCCAGTCCCTGATTGACTGTATCTTGCTCTCCAGTGGCTGAACCTGGCCTCCACCTACAAGGTGGCCCAGGTATACAACCTGTGTCTGCCCTATCTGGCACTTGGTGGCCTTGATAGTGAGGCCTGCTGCTTGCAGAGCCTCTAACGCTTTCCGCAGGTGGACCAGGTGATCCTCCCAGGTGGAGCTAAAGACAGCAATATCGTCAAGATACGCCGCACAGAAGTCATCCAGCCCAGTAAGGACTTGATTCACCAACCTTTGGAAGGTGGCAGGTGCATTTTTCAGACCAAAGGGCATCACCACGAACTGATAATGCCCACCAGGGGTTGAAAATGCGGTTTTAGGCTTGGCGTCCTCAGCTAACCTGATTTGCCAATACCCAGCTGTCAGGTCAAACGTACTTAAGTAGTTGGCCGAAGCCAATCTATCGATAAGCTCGTCTGCCCTTGGTATTGGGTGGGCGTCAGTCTTAGTGACTGCATTGAGACCCCTGTAGTCTACGCAAAACCTCATCTCTCTCTTACCACCTTGGGTGTGAGGTTTCGGCACTAGAACTACGGGACTAGCCCAAGGGCTATCCGAGGGTTCAATGACTCCCAGCTCCAACATTTTCTGCACTTCACTCTTGATGCAGTCTCTAACGTGATCAGGCTGCCGGTAGATTTTACTCTTAACGGGCAAGCTGTCACCAGTGTCAACCTCATGGGTGCACCAATCGGTCTGACTGGGTGTTAGAGAAAACATATGTCTGAACGACTGAAGAACCTGTTTACAGTCGCTCTGTTGATGTTCGGAGAGGCTGCCACAAAAGACAACACCATCTACCGATCCATCGTCAGGATTCTGAGTGAGCAGGTCGGGGAGAGGGTCACTCTCTTCTTCCTGTCCCTCATCTAGGGCCATGAGCAAACTCATGTCCTTCCTGTCGACATATGCCTTGAGCCTGTTGACATGAAGCACCCTGTGGGGGCTCCGGGGAGTTCCCAGGTCGACCAGGTAGGTGACCTCTCCCTTTTTCTCCAGGATGGTGTAGGGCCCGGACCATTTGTCCTTGAGTGCTGCTGGGGCCACCGGCTCCAACACCCACACCTTCTGTCCGGGCTGGTAAACAGTCAAGACAGCCTTTTGGTCATGCCAAGCTTTTTGGAGTTCTTGGCTGGCCTTAAGGTTTTCAGATGCCTTTTCCATGTATTCAGCCATCCGCGAGCGGAGGCCAAGCACATAGTCCACTATGTTGGCTGCCGGCTTTTTGAGAGGTCTCTCCCATCCTTCCTTCACCAAACACAGGGGTCCTCTTACAGGATGCCCGTACAAAAGTTCAAAAGGGCTGTAGCCAACCCCCTTCTGTGGGACTTCTCTGTAGGCGAACAAGAGGCAGGGGATCAGGACGTCCCATCTACGCCGAAGCTTTTCAGGTAGTCCATGAATCATCCCTTTAAGGGTCCTGTTGAATCTCTCAACAAGCCCATTGCATTGTGGATGATAGGGTGCAGTGAACTTGTAGTTGACACCACATTCCTTCCACATAGCAGTTAAGTAGCTCGACATAAAGTTTGCACCTCTGTCGGAGACGACCTCCTTAGGGAAGCCCACTCTGGAGAATACTCCAACTAGGGCTCTTGCCACAACAGGTGCTGTAGTGGTCCTAAGGGGAATAGCTTCAGGATACCTGGTGGCATGATCCACTACCACCAGTATAAACTTGTGCCCTGATGCTGTTGGTGGTTCCATGGGACCGACGATGTCGATCCCCACCCGTTCAAAGGGCACCCCCACCACAGGCATTGGTATAAGGGGGGCCTTTGTCGTGCCACCTGACTTACCACTGGCTTGGCAAGTGACACAGGAGCGGCAAAACTCCTTGGTATCTTCGTTCATATGAGGCCAGTGAAAGTGTGAGACAAGCCTGTCCCACGTTTTCGTCTGGCCTAAGTGGCCTGCTAAGGGAATCTCGTGGGCCAAGGTAAGTAGGAAACCACGCTGAGACAAGGGTGTAGGAGAGTAGGGTCTGCAATCCTATGATCACCCAGATTTTTTCGCTTTTGTTTCACTGGTTTACGACTTTCTCTGGCTGTGGGCCTGCCAATCAGACCCACAGCCTGGCTGTTCTCTTTCTAAATTACGATGTGTACCCTAGGTGCATTTACCAATTGGTACTGGGCCACCTTATCAGACCCCGTAACGCAGGGCATAGGTGTACCCAGGGCCGCCAGGGGCTGCAGCATGTATTATGCCACCCCTGGCTGGCCTCCTAAATTTGACACAACTGGCTGCATGACAGCTGGGGCGAAGTCGTGTAATCACCCTTTGCTTTAGGTATAGTAGTTCTATATCTAACCATACAATGGACACCCGAGCTCCTATCAGTCACTCCTATGGCAGGCCTTAACAATCCGGAAGGCAGAGTGCGTGGGCTCGTGTGAGCTAGGTTCAGGCCCGAGCCGAGCCCGGTTGCAGCTTGCGGAATCAAGACCCAATGGCTGTTCCATGATAACGCGTACCATATCGGTAACTCCGGTGTCGCGTTATCAAGGCATGTCGAGTAAGGTGTCATACGGATCGGGGTGCTGCCCTCTCACCAATTCTGGCGATGAGGTTAGCATTCCACCCTTCTAGAGGGACACGACATGTACGTAACTGTGAACCCCGGTTAAAGTTAACTGAAGCCTCAGCTCCACAAAATGGATGCTGCCACCACAGACACGAGTCTGACCTCCTGCTGCTGGGAGTCCTTCCAGCGAGGAGCGCTTGGACAAAGGGTTTCCTGTCAAGGGCAGTGTTCGCACCGTCCCAGACAGGGTTTGTGTATTCTGGGTAGGTAGGGCTTTGGCGAGAAGGTGACTGCGGAGTGGCACCCCGGTGCTCACTACGCATCTGCCGGTTAGAACCAGTTCCAGGGGCGACAGCCCTGGCCTGGGGAAAGTCCGGCAGGGGAGAGGGGTGTAACTACTCCCCTTCCTGGTCCCACCCTTAGGGCAGGACCTAGTCATGTACCCACCCCTTTCTTTAGGATAAAGACCGGAGCGGGACCCTTCCAAATTAGATCATCTTTGATTCAAGAACTACTTTCTACGAAAGGACATTCAAGACTCTTCTCAAGATTCTCCCTTGTGACTAAGGAGTAGTCACCCTGCATCAGCGGGCACCACCTAAGAACTCTGCGGTTTGCTGTAAGTCCTTCCTCAAGGAATCCGACGGCCCAGCCCGACGAGAACCGGCTTCCCTGGCACCTCTGACCTCTACCCATGTCATCAGCTCAGCTGTGATCTGTGGGTGCGACGAGACCTCGAGGGACCGGCCATCATCAGAACCTGCACGCTCTTAAAACCAGCACGACCATCGAGGTAACTCTCTGGTGAGTGCTCTGGGGTCCGAGAAGCCCCGACCCTGAGCCGCTCCAGCACCGAAGTGCAGCCCCCCGGCATCTCCACGATCTGCGTGGGGCCCTTCTGCTCGCTGCTCAGCCCGTTGTCTGGTCACTAGCCGCTGGCTGGTGCCCTTCCTTGACGACGACCGACAAACAACACTGCTGGTCTGGTTGCTCCAGACTGGCCCTTGCTTCCATCTTTGCGAGAAGCACCCCGGACCCTCCTGGTCCACTCAAGACGCCACCTTAGGCCCACCACGTGGCCCTGAGATTTGCCAAGGCTTGTTGCCCCATCCTGGGCCCAGCGACGCCGACAGCATCATCCTTCGTGGGACAGCTCGCACCTCCACCGTGGTCGCCGACAACGCCTCCTGGTCCGTGAGACTGCAGAGCCTAGCGTCGCCCACTCACCTGGTCGAGGTGACGGCCAACCGGTGCCCTCCTGGTACCCTCTGACTACTGGCTAGTAGTACGAACTTGGTCCCCTCTGCTTTCAGGTTTTCATCAATCTCCGATCCAGGCTTGGATCTCTACGAACTATTCAGCACTGGTCGCCGGCCAGCAACTCCTTTCTTCCGGCTCCTGGCTCGTCAGCGAAGACCCCGACGCCTGTAAGACTTGTGCAGCCGCAGCCCTCGTGGCTAGGTAACTCGGCATTTCGGTGCCTGCATAGCCTCCTTACTCTAGGGTCCCGAGTCCCTCGCTTCCGACTTGCCTTATCGGGTCCGCCCGAGACCTTAACCTTTCCGTGTCCTCGGACACTTGTTTTAATTGTGCACTTGAAGTATTTGCTAAAGAGATTTGGTTTGTGCTTAGTACCCTGTCCTCATAAAGAGTACAGGGCTGTTGTGATTCTTAATAAATATACTGTTTATTTTCATAACACTTGTGTGGTGTCCTTTCACTGGGTGTTCAAGGGGTACACGTGTGGTAAACAGCTGGCTTAACGCGCCCTCTCGAGTCTTTAGCCTTAGACTGCTCGTATCCACGCTACTAGGATAGCTGGTCTATAGGTTGACTTACAACCAAACACCATAAGGGTCGTTGGAACGATACATAGCGGTCGCCAGAATAGCGAACGTTGCATATCGAGCCAACTTCTCACATTGGTGAGCAGCGGTTGGGATTTGAGCTTGCTGTTGTTTTACCACACGTATCCTAAGAATATCTTGTTGAAAGATCGCACAAGTACTGTTAGTACATATAACTAAAAGCTTAGAATACTCTGAGTTCTACTGAACCAGCTGTTGTAGCTCCTCAAGGCTTAGCACACCTTGGCTGCAACTCTTAGCAAGGGAACAGTAGGTAAACACATAGTGTAGGTAGGTGCATCACTTACACCACACTAGAAACAGTATGTCGGACAAAGGAGGAAACTCTGGGTCTCCCCTTGTGTCAGTTGACCCTCCACAGGTCATCCCTTCAGGATATACTGTGCTGAGCTTCAAGGAGTTAAGACGACTGTGTCACTCCAGGAAGATTCAGCAGGGGTCTAACCCCACAACGTCCTTTCTGATTGGTCTCTTGGAGACTTATGATGCCAGAAGAGCTGAGAAACTTCGTAGCTCTTCTAATCCAGAAGGAGACATGCCTCCCCTCGAGGGAACCCGAGACGATCCTGACCTCATCCACCTCGCAACTGAGAACGAAGATGGGGAGGAGGATGAGGATGAGGATCTCTCTGGGGATGAGGCAGATAAGGGACAGGTAGAGGTCGTCAGACTAACACGGTCCAACTTAAGCAAACATGATGGTGGTACTGGGGGACTCCCGGCGCTACCGTCAGGTCCGCTTAACATTGGGAATGGACGAGCCAGGTCTCTGTCAAGAGGCTCTGGCAGATCCCTTCAAACCAATGGCTCTCACAACTCTTCTCAAAGAGGGATGACGTCCCCTCAGAGGAGAGTGTACGAAGCTAAGGAAAGGGCAGCTAATCTAAGGATTGAAAGGGAAGAACTTGCCCTGGCCAAAGAAAGGCTTGCCTTTGCTAGAGAGCAACAGTTAAGTGGGGCAGTCCCCACTGGTGGCAGCAATGTACCTAGTAATAGGGAAAAGAGTTTCGATACGAAACACCTTGGTAAGATAGTGCCCCCCTTTAAACAAGGGGACGACATCCACAAATGGATTACTGCTTTGGAGAGGGCCTGCACTGTGCAGGGTGTTCCCCAGAGTCAGTGGGCAGCTATCTTGTGGCTCTCCTTTGAAGGAAAAGGAAGAGACAAGCTCCTCACCACAAGGGTGGAGGATGCTAACGATTACCAAATCTTGAAAAATACACTCGTTGAAGGGTTCGGCCTAACCACTGAGCAGTACAGGGTGCTGTTCAGGGATACCCTGAAAACGCAGGCTCAAGATTGGTCTGAGTTTGTCGATTGTGCCACTAAGGCTTTTGAGGGCTGGTTGCTGGGCAGTAAGGTTACTGATTACAAAGGATTGTATAATTTGATGATGAGAGAACAAATTTTAAACAATTGTCAGAACCAGTTGTTGCATCAGCATCTTGTCGACTCGGATCTGACCTCTCCCCAAGAATTGGGAAAGAAGGCAGACAGATGGGTTCGTACAAGAGTTAAACAGAACCAGGGCCAGAATCAAGGTGGTCAGAAGAAAGCAGACCAGAAGGGTAAAGATTCTAAGGGGGAACAAAATGACCAGAAGTCTTCGACAGGTCCCCAACAACCCAAAGAGGGTGGGGGTCAGGCTCCCCAAAAGAAGAAGGAAGGCCAATCCAAAAGATGGTGCCAGTACTGTAAAAGTAAATCTCACTGGTTTAGTGAGTGCACCAAGAAAGGAGGAGGGCAGACTCCTGCCACTGCAGCCCCTAAGGCACCTGTGCCCCCTAGTACAGTCAGCAGTGGTAGTGCGCCTCCCAAGGGTTTAGTAGGGTTAACCCTGGGTTCTGAGGGGCGTGACAACTTAGTTGGCACACTCACTCAGGCTGTCCTTGTCAGTACAGGGGACGCGGACGTATCCCCTGACGTAAGCCCCAATACTTTGGGCAAATACCGACAGACGCCTTTCATAAATGGAAAGATGGCTCAGGCCTATAGGGACACTTGTGCCAGCGTCACCATGGTGACGCCTAACTTTGTGGACCCTGGACAGATCATGCCAGGTACAGAATTCCTGGTGACCAATGCAAGCAATGTCACTACCAATCACAGTATGGCAATTGTAGCTTTCTCCTGGGGAGGGGTAACTGGCCAAAAGAAGGTTGTAGTTAGTCCAGACCTCCCAGTGGATTGTTTGTTGGGCAATGATTTGGAGTCATCACAATGGTCAGAAGTGGAGCATCGGACTCACATGGAAATGTTAGGCTTGCCAGCACATGTGTTCGCTGTGACTAGGTCGCAGGTCAGGAAATGCCCCACTGAACAGGTGCTGGATCCTGGAACAACGGACCAGACACCTCCCAAGAAAAAGAGCGGTAGGGTTAAGGCTGCGCCTTCCCCCTTGCCCCAGGTCGTGGATCAAGTCTCAGAGGAGGCTGACCTACAGGAATTGAGGGAAACTGAACCTAGGGAATTCGAACTTGATCAAGTTGAATTCTTGGGTTCAGGGGGACCCTCAAGGGAAGACCTGGGGAAGGACCAGTTAGACTGCCCTTCTCTTGAACCCCTCAGACAGCAGGCTGCTGCTGAGGCTGCTGGGAACGCCACAGGTACCCACAAGGTATACTGGGAAGATGGACTCCTGTACACTGAGTCAAGAGACCCCAAGCCTGGCATGACCAGGAGGCTGGTCGTACCCTTGTCTCAGCGTGGTTTCCTACTTACCTTGGCCCACGAGATTCCCTTAGCAGGTCACTTAGGCCAGACGAAAACGTGGGACAGGCTTGTCTCACACTTTCACTGGCCTCATATGAACGAAGATACCAAGGAGTTTTGCCGCTCCTGTGTCACTTGCCAAGCCAGTGGTAAGTCAGGTGGCACGACAAAGGCCCCCCTTATACCAATGCCTGTGGTGGGGGTGCCCTTTGAACGGGTGGGGATCGACATTGTCGGTCCCATGGAACCACCTACAGCATCAGGGCACAAGTTTATACTGGTGGTAGTGGATCATGCCACCAGGTATCCTGAAGCTATTCCCCTTAGGACCACTACAGCACCTGTTGTGGCAAGAGCCCTAGTTGGAGTGTTCTCCAGAGTGGGCTTCCCTAAGGAGGTCGTCTCCGACAGAGGTGCAAACTTTATGTCGAGCTACTTAACTGCTATGTGGAAGGAATGTGGTGTTAACTACAAGTTCACTACACCCTATCGTCCACAATGCAATGGGCTTGTTGAGAGATTCAACAGGACCCTAAAAGGGATGATTCATGGACTACCGGAAAAGCTTCGGCGTAGATGGGACGTCCTGATCCCCTGCCTCTTGTTCGCCTACAGAGAAGTCCCACAGAAGGGGGTTGGCTACAGCCCTTTTGAACTTCTGTACGGGCATCCTGTAAGAGGACCCCTGTGTCTGGTGAAGGAAGGATGGGAGAGACCTCTCAAAAAGCCTGCAGCCAACATAGTGGACTATGTGCTTGGCCTCGGCTCGCGGATGGCTGAATACATGGAAAAGGCATCTGAAAACCTTAAGGCCAGCCAAGAACTCCAAAAAGCTTGGCATGACCAAAAGGCTGTCTTGACTGTTTACCAGCCCGGACAGAAGGTGTGGGTGCTGGAGCCAGTGGCCCCAGCAGCACTCAAGGACAAATGGTCCGGGCCCCACACCATCCTGGAGAAAAAGGGAGAGGTCACCTACCTGGTCGACCTGGGAACTCCCCGGAGCCCCCACAGGGTGCTTCATGTCAACAGGCTAAAAGCATATGTCGACAGGAAGGACATGAGTTTGCTCATGGCCCTAGATGAGGGACAGGAAGAGGAGAGTGACCCTCTCCCCGACCTGCTCACTCAGAATCCTGACGATGGCTCGGTAGATGGTGTTGTCTTTTGTGGCAGCCTCTCCGAACATCAACAGAGCGACTGTAAACAGGTTCTTCAGTCGTTCAGGCATATGTTTTCTCTAACACCCAGTCAGACCGATTGGTGCACCCATGAGGTTGACACTGGTGACAGCTTGCCCGTCAAGAGTAAAATCTACAGGCAGCCTGATCACGTTAGAGACTGCATCAAGAGTGAAGTGCAGAAAATGTTGGAGCTGGGAGTCATTGAACCCTCGGATAGCCCTTGGGCTAGTCCCGTAGTTCTAGTGCCGAAACCTCACACCCAGGGCGGTAAGAAAGAGATGAGGTTTTGCGTAGACTACAGGGGTCTCAATGCAGTCACTAAGACTGACGCCCACCCAATACCAAGGGAAGACGAGCTTATCGATAGATTGGCTTCGGCCAACTACTTAAGTACGTTTGACCTGACAGCTGGGTATTGGCAAATCAGGTTAGCTGAGGACGCCAAGCCTAAAACCGCATTTTCAACCCCTGGTGGGCATTATCAGTTCGTGGTAATGCCCTTTGGTCTGAAAAATGCACCTGCCACCTTCCAAAGGTTGGTGAATCAAGTCCTTACTGGGCTGGATGACTTCTGTGCGGCGTATCTTGACGATATTGCTGTCTTTAGCTCCACCTGGGAGGATCACCTGGTCCACCTGCGGAAGACGTTAGAGGCACTGCAAGCAGCAGGTCTCACTATCAAGGCCACCAAGTGCCAGATAGGGCAGACACAGGTTGTATACCTGGGCCACCTTGTAGGTGGAGGCCAGGTTCAGCCACTGGAGAGCAAGATACAGTCAATCAGGGACTGGGCTCCTCCAACCACCCAGACTCAGGTTCGAGCTTTCTTGGGCCTGACTGGTTACTATAGGAAGTTTGTCAGGAACTATGGTTCAATTGTGACACCATTAAACGAACTGACAAGTAAGAAAATGCCAAAAAAAGTTCAGTGGACAGCGAGCTGTCAAAAAGCATTCGATGACCTAAAGCAGGCCATGTGCACGGCGCCTATCCTTAAGAGTCCAGACTACTCCAAACCATTCATTGTCCAAACAGATGCTTCTGAGTTGGGTGTGGGAGCTGTTCTATCTCAACTGAATTTTGATGGTCAAGACCAGCCCATTGCTTTTATAAGCAGAAGGCTGACCCCTAGAGAGAAGAATTGGTCAGCTATTGAGAGGGAGGCCTTTGCTGTGGTTTGGGCCCTGAAGAAGCTGAGGCCATACTTGTTTGGCACTCACTTCAAGATTCAGACCGACCATAAGCCCCTCTTGTGGCTAAATCAGATGAAGGGTGAAAACCCCAAACTGCTTAGGTGGTCCATTTCCCTACAGGGGATGGACTTTACAGTGGAACATAGACCTGGTACTGATCATGGCAATGCCGATGGGCTCTCCAGATATTTCCACTTAGAACAAGAAGACTCACCTGGTCAAGGTTAGCTTATTGTTCCGACGTTTGGGGGGGGGGTCATGTAGGAGAGTAGGGTCTGCAATCCTATGATCACCCAGATTTTTTCGCTTTTGTTTCACTGGTTTACGACTTTCTCTGGCTGTGGGCCTGCCAATCAGACCCACAGCCTGGCTGTTCTCTTTCTAAATTACGATATGTACCCTAGGTGCATTTACCAATTGGTACTGGGCCACCTTATCAGACCCCGTAACACAGGGCATAGGTGTACCCAGGGCCGCCAGGGGCTGCAGCATGTATTATGCCACCCCTGGCTGGCCTCCTAAATTTGACACAACTGGCTGCATGACAGCTGGGGCGAAGTCGTGTAATCACCCTTTGCTTTAGGTATAGTAGTTCTATATCTAACCATACAATGGACACCCGAGCTCCTATCAGTCACTCCTATGGCAGGCCTTAACAATCCGGAAGGCAGAGTGCGTGGGCTCGTGTGAGCTAGGTTCAGGCCCGAGCCGAGCCTGGTTGCAGCTTGCGGAATCAAGACCCAATGGCTGTTCCATGATAACGCGTACCATATCGGTAACTCCGGTGTCGCGTTATCAAGGCATGTCGAGTAAGGTGTCATACGGATCGGGGTGCTGCCCTCTCACCAATTCTGGCGATGAGGTTAGCATTCCACCCTTCTAGAGGGACACGACATGTACGTAACTGTGAACCCCGGTTAAAGTTAACTGAAGCCTCAGCTCCACAAAATGGATGCTGCCACCACAGACACGAGTCTGACCTCCTGCTGCTGGGAGTCCTTCCAGCGAGGAGCGCTTGGACAAAGGGTTTCCTGTCAAGGGCGGTGTTCGCACCGTCCCAGACAGGGTTTGTGTATTCTGGGTAGGTAGGGCTTTGGCGAGAAGGTGACTGCGGAGTGGCACCCCGGTGCTCACTACGCATCTGCCGGTTAGAACCAGTTCCAGGGGCGACAGCCCTGGCCTGGGGAAAGTCCGGCAGGGGAGAGGGGTGTAACTACTCCCCTTCCTGGTCCCACCCTTAGGGCAGGACCTAGTCATGTACCCACCCCTTTCTTTAGGATAAAGACCGGAGCGGGGACCCTTCCAAATTAGATCATCTTTGATTCAAGAACTACTTTCTACGAAAGGACATTCAAGACTCTTCTCAAGATTCTCCCTTGTGACTAAGGAGTAGTCACCCTGCATCAGCGGGCACCACCTAAGAACTCTGCGGTTTGCTGTAAGTCCTTCCTCAAGGAATCCGACGGCCCAGCTCGACGAGAACCGGCTTCCCTGGCACCTCTGACCTCTACCCACGTCATCAGCTCAGCTGTGATCTGTGGGTGCGACGAGACCTCGAGGGACCGGCCATCATCAGAACCTGCACGCTCTTAAAACCAGCACGACCATCGAGGTAACTCTCTGGTGAGTGCTCTGGGGTCCGAGAAGCCCCGACCCTGAGCCGCTCCAGCACCGAAGTGCAGCCCCCCGGCATCTCCACGATCTGCGTGGGGCCCTTCTGCTCGCTGCTCAGCCCGTTGTCTGGTCACTAGCCGCTGGCTGGTGCCCTTCCTTGACGACGACCGACAAACAACACTGCTGGTCTGGTTGCTCCAGACTGGCCCTTGCTTCCATCTTTGCGAGAAGCACCCCGGACCCTCCTGGTCCACTCAAGACGCCACCTTAGGCCCACCACGTGGCCCTGAGATTTGCCAAGGCTTGTTGCCCCATCCTGGGCCCAGCGACGCCGACAGCATCATCCTTCGTGGGACAGCTCGCACCTCCACCGTGGTCGCCGACAACGCCTCCTGGTCCGTGAGACTGCAGAGCCTAGCGTCGCCCACTCACCTGGTCGAGGTGACGGCCAACCGGTGCCCTCCTGGTACCCTCTGACTACTGGCTAGTAGTACGAACTTGGTCCCCTCTGCTTTCAGGTTTTCATCAATCTCCGATCCAGGCTTGGATCTCTACGAACTATTCAGCACTGGTCGCCGGCCAGCAACTCCTTTCTTCCGGCTCCTGGCTCGTCAGCGAAGACCCCGACGCCTGTAAGACTTGTGCAGCCGCAGCCCTCGTGGCTAGGTAACTCGGCATTTCGGTGCCTGCATAGCCTCCTTACTCTAGGGTCCCGAGTCCCTCGCTTCCGACTTGCCTTATCGGGTCCGCCCGAGACCTTAACCTTTCCGTGTCCTCGGACACTTGTTTTAATTGTGCACTTGAAGTATTTGCTAAAGAGATTTGGTTTGTGCTTAGTACCCTGTCCTCATAAAGAGTACAGGGCTGTTGTGATTCTTAATAAATATACTGTTTATTTTCATAACACTTGTGTGGTGTCCTTTCACTGGGTGTTCAAGGGGTACACGTGTGGTAAACAGCTGGCTTAACGCGCCCTCTCGAGTCTTTAGCCTTAGACTGCTCGTATCCACGCTACTAGGATAGCTGGTCTATAGGTTGACTTACAACCAAACACCATAAGGGTCGTTGGAACGATACATAGCGGTCGCCAGAATAGCGAACGTTGCACATCGAGCCAACTTCTCACAAAGGGTACAACCAGCCTCCTGGTCATGCCAGGCTTGGGGTCTCTTGACTCAGTGTACAGGAGTCCATCTTCCCAGTATACCTTGTGGGTACCTGTGGCGTTCCCAGCAGCCTCAGCAGCAGCCTGCTGTCTGAGGGGTTCAAGAGAAGGGCAGTCTAACTGGTCCTTCCCCAGGTCTTCCCTTGAGGGTCCCCCTGAACCCAAGAATTCAACTTGATCAAGTTCGAACTCCCTAGGCTCAGTTTCCCTCAATTCCTGTAGGTCAGCCTCCTCTGAGACTTGATCCACGACCTGGGGCAAGGGGGAAGGCGCCGCCTTAACCCTACTGCTCTTTTTCTTGGGAGGTGTCTGGTCCGTTGTTCCAGGATCCAGCACCTGTTCAGTGGGGCATTTCCTGACCTGTGACCTGGTCACAGCGAACACATGTGCTGGCAAACCTAACATTTCCATGTGAGTCCGGTGCTCCACTTCTGACCATTGTGATGACTCCAAATCATTGCCCAACAAACAATCCACTGGGAGGTCTGGACTAACTACAACCTTCTTTTGGCCAGTTACCCCTCCCCAGGAGAAAGCTACAATTGCCATACTGTGATTGGTAGTGACATTGCTTGCATTGGTCACCAGGAATTCTGTACCTGGCATGATCTGTCCAGGGTCCACAAAGTTAGGCGTCACCATGGTGACGCTGGCACAAGTGTCCCTATAGGCCTGAGCCATCTTTCCATTTATGAAAGGCGTCTGTCTGTATTTGCCCAAGGTATTGGGACTTATGTCAGGGGACACGTCCGCGTCCCCTGTACTGACAAGGACAGCCTGAGTGAGTGTGCCAACTAAGTTGTCACGCCCCTCAGAACCCAGGGTTAACCCTACTAAACCCTTGGGAGGCGCACTATCACTGCTGACTGTACTAGGGGGCACAGGTGCCTTAGGGGCTGCAGTGGCAGGAGTCTGCCCTCCTCCTTTCTTGGTGCACTCACTAAACCAGTGAGATTTACTTTTACAGTACTGGCACCATCTTTTGGATTGGCCTTCTTTCTTCTTTTGGGGAGCCTGACCCCCACCCTCTTTGGGTTGTTGGGGACCTGTCGAAGACTTCTGGTCATTTTGTTCCCCCTTAGAATCTTTACCCTTCTGGTCTGCTTTCTTCTGACCACCTTGATTCTGGCCCTGGTTCTGTTTAACTCTCGTACGAACCCATCTGTCTGCCTTCTTTCCCAATTCTTGGGGAGAGGTCAGATCCGAGTCGACAAGATGCTGATGCAACAACTGGTTCTGACAATTGTTTAAAATTTGTTCTCTCATCATCAAATTATACAATCCTTTGTAATCAGTAACCTTACTGCCCAGTAACCAGCCCTCAAAAGCCTTAGTGGCACAATCAACAAAGTCAGACCAATCTTGAGACTGCGTTTTCTGGGTATCCCTGAACAGCACCCTGTACTGCTCAGTGGTTAGGCCGAACCCTTCAACGAGTGTATTTTTCAAGATTTGGTAATCGTTCGCATCCTCCACCCTTGTGGTGAGGAGCTTGTCTCTTCCTTTACCTTCAAAGGAGAGCCACAAGATAGCTGCCCACTGACTCTGGGGAACACCTTGCACCGTGCAGGCCCTCTCCAAAGCAGTAATCCATTTGTGGATGTCGTCCCCTTGTTTAAAGGGGGGCACTATCTTACCAAGGTGTTTCGTATCGAAACTCTTTTCCCTATTGCTAGGTACATTGCTGCCACCAGTGGGGACTACCCCACTTAACTGTTGCTCTCTCGCAAAGGCAAGCCTTTCTTTGGCCAGGGCAAGTTCTTCCCTTTCGATCCTCAGATTAGCTGCCCTTTCCTTAGCTTCGTACACTCTCCGCTGAGGAGACGTCATCCCTCTTTGCGAAGAGTTGCGAGAGCCATTGGTTTGAAGGGATCTGCCAGAGTCTCTCGACAGAGATCGGGCTCGTCCATTCCCAATGTTAAGCGGACCTGACAGTAGCGCCGGGGGTCCCCCAGTACCACTATCATGTTTGCTTAAGTTGGACCTGCTTAGTCTAACGACTTCTACCTGTCCCTTATCTGCCTCATCCCCAGAAGGATCCTCATCCTCATCATCCTCCACATCTTCGTTCTCAGTTGCGAGGTGGATGAGGTCAGGATCGTCTCTGGTTCCCTCGAGGGGAGGCATGTCTCCTTCTGGATTAGAAGAGCTAAGACGGGTCTCAGCTTTTCTGGCATCATAAGTCTCCAAGAGACCAATCAGAAAGGACGTGGTGGGGTTAGACCCCTGCTTGATCTTCCAGGAGTGACACACCTGTCTTAACTCCTTGAAGCTCAGCACAGTATATCTTGAAGGGATGACCTGTGGAGGGTCAACTGACACAAGGGGAGACTCAGAGTTTCCTCCTTTGTCCGACATACTGTTTCTAGTGTGGTGTAAGTGATGCACCTACCTACACTACGTGTTTACCTACTGTTCCCTTGCTAAGAGTTGCAGCCAAGGTGTGCTAAGCCTTGAGGAGCTACAACAGCTGGTTCAGTAGAACTCAGAGTATTCTAAGCTTTAGTTATATGTACTAACAGTACTTGTGTGATCTTTCAACAAGATATTCTTAGGATACGTGTGGTAAAACAACAGCAAGCTCAAATCCCAACCGCTGCTCACCAATGTGAGAAGTTGGCCCGATATGCAACGTTCGCTATTCTAGCGACCGCTATGTATCGTTCCAACGACCCTTATGGTGTTTGGTTGTAAGTCAACCTATAGACCAGCTATCCTAGTAGCGTGGATACGAGCAGTCTAAGGCTAAAGACTCGAGAGGGCGCGTTAAGCCAGCTGTTTACCACACATGTACCCCTTGAACACCCAGTGAAAGGACACCACACAAGTGTTATGAAAATAAACAGGATATTTATTAAGATTCACAACAGCCCTGGACTCTTTATGAGGACAGGGTACTAAGCACAAACCAAATCTCTTAGGAAAATACTTCAAGTGCACAATTAAAACAAGTGTCCGCGGACACGGAAAGTTTAAGGTCTCGGGCGGACCCGATAAGGCAAGTCGGAAGCGAGGGACTCGGGACCCTAGAGTAAAGAGGCTATGCAGGCACCGAAATGCCGAGTTACCTAGCCACGAGGGCTGCGGCTGCACAAGTCTTACAGGCGTCGGGGTCTTCGCTGACGAGCCAGGAGCCGGAAGAAAAGGAGTTGCTGGCCGGCGACCAGTGATGAATAGTTCGTAGAGATCCAAGCCTGGATCAGAGATTGATGATACCTGAAAGCAGAGGGGACCAAGTTCGTACTACTAGCCAGTAGTCAGAGGGTACCAGGAAGGCACCGGTTGGCCGTCACCTCGACCAGGTGAGTGGGCGACGCTAGGCTCTGCAGTCTCACGGACCAGGAGGCGTTGTCGGCGACCACGGTGGAGGTGCGAGCTGTCCCACGAAGGATGATGCTGTCGGCGTCGCTGGGCCCAGGATGGGGCAACAAGCCTTGGCAGATCTCAGGGCCACGTGGTGGGCCTAAGATGGCGTCTTGAGTGGACCAGGAGGGTCCGGGTGCTTCTCGCAAAGATGGAAGCAAGGGCCAGTCTGGAGCAACCAGACCAGCAGAGTTGTTTGTCGGTCGTCGTCAAGGAAGGGCACAAGCCAGCGGCTAGTGACCAGACAACGTGCTGAGCAGCGAGCAGAAGGGCCCCACGCAGATCGTGGAGATGCTGGGGGACTGCACTTCGGTGCTGGAGCGGCTCAGGGTCGGGGCTTCTCGGACCCCAGAGCACTCACCAGGGAATTGCTTCGAAGGTCGTGCTGGTTAAGAGCGTGCAGGTTCTGATGATGGCCGGTCCCTCGAGGTCTCGTCGCACCCACAGATCACAGCTGAGCTGATGACGTGGGTAGAGGTCAGAGGTGCCAGGGAAGCCGGTTCTCGTCGAGCTGGGCCGTCGGATTCCTTGAGGAAGGACTTACAGCAAACCGCAGAGTTCTTAGATGGTGCCCGCTGATGCAGGGTGACTACTCCTTAGTCACAAGGGAGAAATCTTGAGAAGAGTCTTGAGTGTCCTTTCGTAGAAAGTAGTTCTTGATTCAAAGATGATCTAATTTGGAAGGGTCCCCGCTCCGGCCTTTATTCTAAAGAAAGGGGTGGGTACATGACTAGGTCCTGCCCTAAGGGTGGGACCAGGAAGGGGGGTAGTTACACCCCTCTCCCCTGCCGGACTTTCCCCAGGCCAGGGCTGGTGCCCCTGGAACTGGTTCTGACCGGCAGATGCGTAGTGAGCACCGGGGGGCCACTCCGCGGTCACCTTCTCGCAAAAGCCCTACCTACCCAGAATACACAAACCCTGTCTGGGACGGTGCGAACACCGCCCTCGACAGGAAACCCTTTGTCCAAGCGCTGCTCGCTGGAAGGACTCCCAGCAGCAGGAGGTCAGACTCGTGTCTGTGGTGGCAGCATCCATTTTGTGGAGCTGAGGCTTTAGTTAACTTTAACCGGGGTTCACAGTTACGTACATGTCGTGTCCCTCTAGAAGGGCGGAATGCTAACCTCGTCGCCAGAGTTGGTGAGAGGGCAGCATCCCGATTCGTATGACACCTTACTCGACATGTCTTGATAACGCGACACCGAAGTTACCGATGTGGTACGCGTTACCATGGAACAGCCATTGGATCTTGGTTCCGCAAGCTGCAACCGGGCTCGGCTCGGGCCAGAGCCTAGTTCACACGAGCCCATGCACTCTGCCTTCAGGATTGTCAAGGCCTGCCATAGGAGTGACTGATAGGAACTCGAGTGTCCATTGTATGGTTAGATATAGGGCTACTATATCTAAAGCAAAGTGTGATTACACGACTTCGCCCCAGCTGTCATGCAGCCAGTTGTGTCAAATTTAGGAGGCCAGTCAGGGGTGGCATAATACATGCTGCAGCCCCTGGCGGCCCTGGGTACACCTATGCCCTGAGTTACAGGGTCTGATAAGGTGGCCCAGTACCAATTGGTAAATGCACCTAGGGTACATATCGTAATTTAGAAAGAGAACAGCCAGGCTGTGGGTCTGATTAGCAGGCCCACAGCCAGAGAAAGTCGTAAACCAGTGAAACAAAAGCAAAAAATCTGGGTGATCATAGGATTGCAGACCCTACTCTCCTACAGACTCCTCGTCGGTTCAGGTGCCTGAGAGAGGCACCGGTGCATTTGCTTAGAGCCGGTCGAGGCTCCAGCAATCCCAGGGGCAATTTCCTTTTAGCCTAGAGCGGCCCCGGTTGACAGAGGGCCGCTCCAACAACAGGGGCATTTGTAATTAGGAGCCCCAAGGCTCCCCAGGGCATTTCCGTCGTTAGAGCCCATGAGAGGCTCAGGAGGCATCTTGGCAAGTTCGAGTCCCCCCAAGAGGGACTCCACCAATTAAAGGGGCCTTAGTAGTTCAAGCCCTGAGAGCCTCCAGGGCCCCACAGTTGTTCCGAGCCCTGAGAGGCTCAAGGCACCAGATTTGTTGTCAAAGCCACGGAGGCTCTAGGGGGCATTGAATTGTTTAGAGCCCAGCGAGGCTTCAAAGGGGCTGTCATTTCTTCAGAGCCTGCGAGGCTCCAACGTTGGCCCCATCATTATCTCTACAGCTGCCCAGCACTTAGTGGGCAGCTGCTCCGTTTAGGTCCCCCTGACTTTGGGACACAGGGCGTCCTAGCCCCAACATGCCAGTTGGCCTGGGTACAGTCACAGGTGGTGACTAATGGGATTTCTGCGCAATTGTTCTTACACCGCTGAATGTATGTTGATGCATCATGTGTTTTCCTTCCCTACACCTCTGAATGTTGTGATGCATCATGTGATACTTAGGTGGTTGCTTTTCTCCTAGTACAGGTGTTGCTAGTGAGGTCCTGGTTCCCTGCGTGACATTCTCCTAAGGTGGTTAGGGTTGAGTAGGTGGTACTTACCTGTTACCAGTGATTACTGGTTGTGTGTTACATTTTCTAATTGTGCTACAGTGATTTTATATTCTATGTTCTAAGTGCTAAGTTCTAAAAGTGCCTATTCCTGACTTTGGTCCTGGTGGCCCTGTCTGGTACATATCCCCTGTAAATTCTGCCCGTGCCTGTTGGCTCATTGTAAAGTGTGTGTTTTTATCTAATGTGTTTTGGTATAATACAAAAGCTATTTTTCATATAACCTTGTGAGGAGTTTCCTTTGTGGTGGGCCTTGGGTGTTGTTGCTGGGTGCGCGCGCAAACACTTAACCTACATAGCCTCCAAGTTTAGCCTTGCTGCTCGCGTCACGTTACCTAGAGGGTGAGCAGGGGTTATCTTGGCGTGTAACTCCCTTGCCCTGACTTAGAGTGGTGGTCTCTGACTGACTTTGGCGCAAGGCTTGGCCAGCCAGAGATCCCATTTCTAACAGGAAGCTTCCAGAGGTGGAGGAGGGAGACATGATAGGTGGAGGAGAGAAACATTCCAGAGGTGGAGGAGTGAGACATGATAGGTGGAGGAGAGAAACATTCCAGAGGTGGATGAGAGAGACTTGATAGGTGGAGAAGGGAAGCATTCCAGATGTGGAAGAGGGAGACATGATAGGTGGAGGAGGGAAGCATTCCAGAGGCAAAGGAGGGAGACATGATAGGCGGAGGAGGGAAGCATTCCAGAGGTGGAGGAGGGAGACATGATAGGTGGAGGAGCGAAGCATTCCAGAGGTGGAAGAGGGAGACATGATAGGTGGAGGGGGGAAGCATTCCAGAGGAGTTCAAGTTCAAGTTCCGAAATTTGTATAGCGCACTACTCACCCAGAGGGTCTCAAGGCGCTTGGGGGAGGGGGGATATATTTCTTATCGAATTTCCAAGTTTTGAGTTGCTTTCTGAAGGAGAAGTGGTTCTGTAAAAGGCGAAGGTGGGTGGGGAGAGAATTCCAGGTTTTGGCCGCTAAGTAGGAGAAGGTTCTTCCTCCCATGGTTGATCTATGGATGCGGGGAATTGCGGCGAGGGCTTCGTTGGATCATCGAAGTAGACGGGTGGGGGTGTAGAAGGACAGTCGCTTGTTGAGGCATTCGGGTCCTAAGTTGTAGAGGGCTTTGTGTGCGTGGGTGAGGAGACAGAACGTAATTCTCTTGTTGACGGGAAGCCAGTGGAGGTCTTTCAGGTGGCCGGAAATGTGAGCTTGACGGGGGATGTCCAGTATGAGTCTAGCTGAGGCGTTTTGGATGCGTTGGAGTTTTTTCTGTAGTTTGGTTGTGGTTCCGGCATAAAGGGTGTTTCCGTAATCTAGACGGCTTGTGACCAGTGCGTGGGTGACCGTCTTTCTTGTTTCTGTCAGGCTCCGTCTCTATCTCTTTTGAGCTGTGCTGCAAGACCTCTACCTTCCCTCGAAGAACCACCCCAACGCCTGAAGTATACAGAGACCATTAAGGTAATTCCCCCAAGGAAGGAAAGGAAGGGAACAGCGGTGAGGGAGATCTGAAACGACAAATGAACAAACATTAGAAGAAAGCTCCCCCCATGCCCGCTGACTCTAACTTCCTTCTTCTACAAATACTTAGTAAATGACGTAACCTTTCTTTCCTACCTGAGGGGGGGAATGTGTTAGGGATTAAATGCGAGGAGAGGAGACTTGAGGCAATACCAGGGATTCTGTTTCGCTGTAGAGAAGACAAAGGGAACCAGTATGAAACCTGAATGTGATTACAGACTACAAACACATTCATACACATTCACGCAGACCTTCTCAGAACTGCTCACCTTACAGCACAGGATCCCTTCTTATGGTACCCCTCTCTCAGTTCTCCTGCATGTCAAGATAAAGCAAAACAGGGTTGTAGAAACAAACAGAAATAAACTCAAACAGTGTTAATACTCCTTAACGCTGTTTACGGTGTACATAGTCACTGTGACTCAGTCTCCCTTATGCACTTGTTGCTACTGCCTGCAACTCGGATAAGGGCAAGGTGGCAATCCTTCTTGCAGCCTCACCACGCTCTTCTACAAAGCAATGTTTTTTCCTCCAGCCTTGAGTTCATACAGCTGAGAAAGAGAGCTCGTGAAGATCCTTAAACACACGCAGCCTGCGTGCAACTCTGCTCAAAAGCAAGGTGGCAATCGTTCTTGCAACCTCGCATCTCCTGAGTACAACGTAAAGTTTTCCCCCCCGAGCCGTGAGTCCTTTCTCCCTAAACTTAGAGAGAGAGCTCTAGAAGTTCCTTTGCTCACACGCTGCCTGCGTGTTAAACACCAGACCAAAATCACCAAACGTTCTGGGGGAATCCGTATCAACACGCAGCTTGCATGTTCAATACCATAACAGGCTTCTCCCCCGAAACCACGAGGGAAGAGAAGCTCAAAACCCCGCTTACCGCTACCAGTAAACGCTCACGCCAAGACTCCGGGATCCGTAGAATAATCAGCGCCGCTGCTGGTTTCCGCGTTTGTTTTGTTTCCGGGTGCACACCTGATCTGCGTCTCCTGTGCGCCGCTGAGTACTGCATGCCGGGAAATGTAGTTTTACCGCCGGCTGCCTCAGGACTTCATGGGTTCCCCGGTTCTGCACCTCAAAGGTGTGTACCGAGGGGGAAGGGGGGTTCGAGGCTTGACAGTACATCCCCCTTCCAAAAAGGTCCCGAACCTACACAGGCTTGTCCGGACAAGCTTCATGGAACCTTGCCACCAGCCGCGGGGCATGAACAGCCTCAGCAGGCTCCCACGAGTTTTCCTCCGGACCATACCCCTTCCAAGATAACAAGTATTGCAAGCGCCCTCTCACCCTCCTGGAGTCCAGAACCCTCTGTACTTCATAACCTCTATCATGCTGTACCCAAATAGGCATGGGCACCCGACGACAGGGGCATAGAGAAGGCTTCAACATTGAAACATGAAATACCGGATGAATCCGGAGATGTGCTGGCAGTCGCAATTGCACCGCCACAGGATTGACGTGTTTTACCACCCTGTAGGGTCCTATGAATTTTGGATTGAACACGCTATGTTTTCTGAACCGGATGTGTTTCGTGGACAACCATACCCAATCACCACATTTATACACAGGGTTCGGCCTACGGTGCTTATCGGCTTGCTGTTTGTATCTGGTCTTGGCCTGAACCAGGTTCTTGCGAGCCACAAGCAGGACCTTGCGTACGTGCAATAATCTTTCTTTCACATCGGGCAGTGTACTGCACGTACTGGGTAACAGCAAGGGATTGAATCTGGGATGATGCAGATATGTGCAAAAGAAGGGTGTATGTTGCGTGGATGAATGCAGTGTGTTGTTGTAGGCGATCT
Organism: Lissotriton vulgaris; assembly: GCF_964263255.1. NCBI lineage: Eukaryota > Metazoa > Chordata > Amphibia > Caudata > Salamandridae > Lissotriton > Lissotriton vulgaris. Next base: position 43,358 of record NW_028249807.1, read on the forward strand.
CTGCTACCCACAACCAATCCACCCAAGCATCCATATTAGCCTGTACATAACAACGCAAATACTGCTTGAGTGTTTGGTTTAACCTCTCCGTCTGCCCATCAGTTTGCGGATGAAAACTGGTGGACAGAGAGGACTCGATTTGCAGTTCTTCACACCAGGTCTTCCAAAAACGGGCCGTAAACTGGGTCCCTCTGTCAGACACTATATCTCGAGGGAGACCATGTAGCCTTACAATGTGAATCAAAAGAAGGTGAGCCAACTGACCAGCTGTAGGGACCTGCTTACATGCCACGAAATGACCCATCTTCGTCAGGTAATCCACGACAACGATGATGGCTGTGTTGCCCTGATCCTTGGGGAGGCCGACTATGAAGTCCACTGAAAACCGCTCCCAAGGCTGTTCTGGTGTAGGCAACGGCTGTAGTAATCCCTGTGGCCGTTGTCTGTCGGATTTCATTTGTGCACACTTCGTACACTCGCTCACCCATTGTCGAACATCAAAACGCACTGAAGGCCACCAAAACTGTCTTATTACCTTCTCCAAAGTTTTTACGTATCCCATGTGTCCCGCACAAGGGGTGTCATGACACCATGAGTATACAAGTTTTCTCAGAGGTTTCGTGGGAACTAAGACTTGATTTCCTCTCATGGGCACTCCATGTTTCAGTCTCCATTCAGGGTGATGGCGAATCCATGTTCTCCATACACACGTCTGTATTCCTTTACTCACTCCTGAGAGAAAGGCCTGAGTCTGAGTCGCCCCCACTACTTGGGCAGGAGGGATGATTGCCCGATCAGGGGTGAAGGTATGCATATCGGGTTGTTCCTGGCGTGTTAATGCATCCGCTTTCTTGTTGCTTGAACCAGGTCAAAACGTAACAACAAACCTATATTCTTCAAAAAAAACATCCAACGCAGTTGACGTGGGGAAAGATGTCTTGCATCCCGCATGAACTGCAGATTCCGATGATCTGTATATACTGTAACCATCTGCTTTGCACCCAGCAACCAATGTCTCCACTCCAAGAAGGCATCCCTTATGGCCAACAGTTCTTTCTCGGCGATGGTATAATTACATTCAGCCCCACTCAATTTCCGAGACATGAAGGCAATAGGGTGCAATGTTCCAGTAGCTTCTTTCCTTTGGGAAAGAACTGCGCCAATTGCGTACTCCGAAGCGTCCGCCTCGACAATGAATGGCATATCAGGATTGGCATGAATCAAAATCGGTGCAGAAGAGAAAGAGATTTTTAATTGTTCGAATGACTGTTGCGCCTCCCGGTCCCAATCAAAGGGAACATCCTTCCTCGTAAGTCGGGTCAAAGGGGTCACCAAGTTAGAAAAGTTGCGGATGAATCTCCTGTAGAAATTCGCGAACCCCAGCAGACATTGAATATCCTTAACGGTCCTGGGCCGTGGCCAGTCCGTGATAGCCTTGACTTTTCTCTCTGCCATCACTTGTCCCGAGGGGGTGAGCATCACCCCTAAAAATTCCACGGTGGACACATGGAACTCACATTTCGTGATTTTACAGTATAAATGGTGAGACAGCAGGTCTCTCAATACCTGCTTTACATGTTCTTCGTGTTCTTTCATGGAATTCGAATAGATCAGGATGTCATCAATGTATACGACAACATAACGGTCCAAGTATTCTTGTAATACTTCGCTTAAGAAGAATTGAAATGCCGCCGGGGCATTGCATAATCCAAGGGGCATTACGAGATACTCATAGAGCCCGTATCTCGTTTTAAATGCTGTCTTCCACTCGTCCCCATGTCGAATTCGGACGAGGTGATATGCCCCTCTCAAGTCTACCTTTGTGTATACAGTGGCTGATCGCACTTGCTCCAACAGGACCGGTATCAAGGGTAACGGGTATTGATTTCTGACCGTGATGGCATTCAATGCTCTGTAGTCTATACAGCATCTTTTCTCGCCATTCGCTTTCGGAATAAAAAACAATGGCGAAGCTGCTGGGGACCTAGAAGGCCTGATGAATCCAAGAGCCAAATATTTATCCAAATAGGCTTGTAAAACCTCATTTTCTGGTAGGGTAAGGGCGTATATCCTGCCATTGGGCACCACAGAACCGGGAATAAGGTCAATCCGGCAGTCATATGAACGATGGGGAGGGAGCTCTTCTGCCTTCACATCGCTGAACACCTCTTCGTATGCCTTATAACAAGAAGGAAGGGATACCTCTTTTTCTGCTGCAGTAGCAACATGTGGCACCAAAGCCAATGCCCCTGAGGGGTTGAGCCTTTCTTGACTACAATGTTCTTTACAGAATGCTGAGTGAAAGAACACCTCGCCAGAGTTCCATTGGATATGTGGTTCATTCTTCTTCAACCACGGAAGACCCAAGATGATGCCGTATTGGGGCGCCTCTATGATATTAAAGGATACTTCCTCATGATGCATTCCTTGATAGGACAAAACATAGTTCGGAGTGTGATACCGTATAGGTCCCGCTTTCAGCTCTTTGCCATCTACGGCATACACTGTTTCTGGATGTTCTTTTGTAATCAATAACACACCGAGGCGCTCTGCTTCCGAAAAATCCATAAAACACCCAGTAGCACCTGAGTCGATCATGGCTCTGATGTTTCTTTTCTTGGATGCTATCACAATAGACATGTGCAGAAACAGATGTGTTTGTTCTGAGTTTGTTTCCGGGGTGATAGAAGGGATGGTTATTCTGCTTGACGGTTCCCCTCCGCTCACCTTCAAGCTTTGTAGTTTTCCTGCTCCGTGGTAGTAGTTCCTGCTGCTACTGGTCCGCCTCTGCCTCTGCCAGATTTGGGTTTCACCGGACATTCTCTCAAGAAATGTCCTTTCTTCCCACAGTATAGGCAAAGACCCTGTTTCCGACGATAGATCTTCTCGCTAAGTGTTAACGATGCACGAACTGCTCCTATATCCATTGCTTCTGGTGTCGAGGCCGTTTTATCTCCGTGCCCCGAATGTTCGTAAGGTAACACTGTCTTTTCTTTAGTCATGTGATCCCCCTTTCGCTCTTTCAGCCTGTGATCCAAGCGTAACGTAAGTTCAATGAGCGCTGTGCAGGTACGAGGCTGAGGGTCAATTTGAGCCAAAACATCCTTAAGGTCGTCATTCAGGCCTTGATAAAAAAGAGCGGATTGTTTGTTTTCAGGCCACTCTGTTTCGGCCACCAAACGGCGGAAGTTGTTCAGATATGTCACCAGATCTGAACTTCCTTGTTTTAACTTAAGCAAGTCCCTGTCAGCTGAAAAAGTCTCAGCCCTCCTGTCAAAGGTTTTCTCAAAAGCTGCACGAAAGTCATCCCAAGCATATAGTAACGGGTCATCCCTTCGTATGTTGGACAGGCCACGTGCAGGGCCGCTCCCCCTCTGCCCGACCAGGCCCGAGCCCGGTCCCTCAAGTGTCACACACCACCACTTCACGTTTTCCGTCCCCTCCGGGACCCTTGCCTCTGAACATATCGACCTCGTGGGCCCGATCCACTACCGGCCCGCGCGCCCAGCCTGGGCGCCATCTTGGACACTCCACCACGAGGCCGCGTGGCCCCCGATCGACCCCAACCCTGGGCCTGGCCAGGCCTCAGACATCCCGGCACCACCATCCACCCAGGAGGTGAGCGGACTACTTGGCAGGTCAATGGGAGAAAGAGGTGTCGATGGCTCTCCCCCGCCAGGTGCCGCTCGCCCACAACCTCCCCGGGCGCTGGCTCCACCCCCCTGCTGGGTGTCTGGACTCCTTCATCCCGGACCCCCCGACCTCCAAGTGCGAGGGTCCGGACATCAAAGGGCACCAGCCCTATAACTGGGGCAGCTCCAGAGCAGGAGGTCAGTTGTATCCTGGAGTCGAGAGACGCAGAGAAGAACTCATCCTTGACGGGCTATTGGCGCTGCCGTAGCTCTGCCTTGCGAACTATCGTCCTGCCTGCTGGTGCTGCCGCAACCTTCATAAACCTTTGTCGTCGTCGGGACCTGCTGGCGTGGCCGCGGACCGTTTGTAACTACCATCTCCATCGGGACCTGCTGGCTCCGCCGCGGACCGTCGCTTCCTTCGTCCATCCCGGGACCTGCTGGCTCCGCCGCGGCCCGATCATCTAGAACGCCGAGCTCGAGGATTGAGAGCTATTTTCATCTATTGGTAACAAGACTGTCCCGCTACCCCTTTTCCCAATCCAGAGACCAGAATCGAGGGGACCCCTGAGTCCAGACCTCCTTGTATCATTTCACCGTACTCAAAGAATTGCTTATAAAGTATCGTTAAACCTTATCCTGGTGTGGTGTCCGTCTGTGGGGGGGAAGTTACTTGTCTGTGCGATCGCTGGAGACGGCTCTCCCCGGAGACCTCTCCCCTTATCCTCGGCCGACCCCTCCGGTCCGTCTAACATCGTACAATAGGGACTGCCCATTGGGCAGCCTCACCCCCTAAATGTGATATCAAAAATGCTACTCTCGCCTGATTTGTAGCAAGCATCTTTGGTTCACACATAAAGTGTAACATCACTTGTGTAATGAATACCTGTACTTTGCTGTTGTCCCCTTTAAAAGCGTTCCGGTGGGGCTAAGGGAATTTGAGCTGGCATTTCCACTGTAACTGTGGTTGATGGAACTTGACTCCCCCCTCCCATAGCCTGAGGTGATGGAGTTCTGTCCAATCTGGCTTTTAATTGGGCGTTTTCTGCTCGGGCAGCCGCCACTTCTCTATTGGAGGCTGCAAGTTCAGCCTGAACCTGCGCCAATGCAGCCATAACATCATCTAAGGTTGTCATGACGTCTTCCAACACAGCCGAGAAGAGAGATACTGCTTGGGCCGATTATTCTGTCAGGCTCCGTCTCTATCTCTTCGGAGCTGTGCTGCAAGACCTCTACCTTCCCTCGAAGAAGCACCCCAACGCCTGAAGTATACAGAGACCATTAAGGTAATTCCCCCAAGGAAGGAAAGGAAGGGAACAGCGGTGAGGGAGATCTGAAACGACAAATGAACAAACATTAGAAGAAAGCTCCCCCCATGCCCGCTGACTCTAACTTCCTTCTTCTACAAATACTTAGTAAATGACGTAACCTTTCTTTCCTACCTGAGGGGGGGAATGTGTTAGGGATTAAATGCGAGGAGAGGAGACTTGAGGCAATACCAGGGATTCTGTTTCGCTGTAGAGAAGACAAAGGGAACCAGTATGAAACCTGAATGTGATTACAGACTACAAACACATTCATACACATTCACGCAGACCTTCTCAGAACTGCTCACCTTACAGCACAGGATCCCTTCTTATGGTACCCCTCTCTCAGTTCTCCTGCATGTCAAGATAAAGCAAAACAGGGTTGTAGAAACAAACAGAAATAAACTCAAACAGTGTTAATACTCCTTAACGCTGTTTACGGTGTACATAGTCACTGTGACTCAGTCTCCCTTATGCACTTGTTGCTACTGCCTGCAACTCGGATAAGGGCAAGGTGGCAATCCTTCTTGCAGCCTCACCACGCTCTTCTACAAAGCAATGTTTTTTCCTCCAGCCTTGAGTTCATACAGCTGAGAAAGAGAGCTTGTGAAGATCCTTAAACACACGCAGCCTGCGTGCAACTCTGCTCAAAAGCAAGGTGGCAATCCGTCTTGCAACCTCGCATCTCCTGTGTACAACGTAAAGTTTTTCCCCCCCTGAGCCGTGAGTCCTTTCTCCCTAAACTTAGAGAGAGAGCTCTAGAAGTTCCTTTGCTCACACGCTGCCTGCGTGTTAAACACCAGACCAAAATCACCAAACGTTCTGGGGGAATCCGTATCAACACGCAGCTTGCGTGTTCAATACCATAACAGGCTTCTCCCCCGAAACCACGAGGGAAGAGAAGCTCAAAACCCCGCTTACCTCTACCAGTAAACGCTCACGCCAAGATTCCGGGATCCGTACAATAATCGGCGCCGCTGCTGGTTTCCGCGTTTGTTTTGTTTCCGGGTGCGCACCTGATCTGCGTCTTCTGTGTGCCGCTGAGTACGGCATGCCGGGAAATGTAGTTTTACCGCCGGCTGCCTCGGGACTTCATGGGTTCCCCGGTTCTGCACCTCAAAGGTGTGTACCGAGGGGGAAGGGGGGTTCGAGGCTTGACAGGTTCGGTGGGGATACATCGGAAGATTTTTTTGAGCATGCGTAAGATGTTGAAGCATGAGGATGAGACGGCGTTGGCTTGTCTGGTCATCGAGAGGGAGGAGTCCAGGATGAAGCCCAGGTTACGTGCGTGGTCCATCGGTATAGGTGCGGTTCCCAGGGCCGGAGGCCACCATGAGTCATCCCAGGCGGAGTGGGATGCGCCTAGGATGAGGACTTCCGTTTTGTCCGAGTTTAGTTTTAGCCGGCTGTTTTTCATCCACTCGGCAACTTCTTTCATTCCTTCGTGTAAGTTGGTTTTGGCGGTGTCGGGGTCTTTGGTAAGGGAAAGGATCAGCTGGGTGTCGTCTGCGTAGGAGATGATGTTAAGGTTGTGTTGGCGTGCGATGGATGCGAGGGGGCTCATGTATACATTGAAGAGGGTGGGACTGAGTGAAGATCCTTGTGGTACGCTGCAGATTACTTCGGTGGGCTCCTATCTGAAAGGGGGGAGTCGGACTGTCTGCGTTTTTCCGGCAAGGAACGAGATGATCCAGTCTAATGCTTTTCCTTGTATTCCGACGTTGCTGAGGCGTTGTATGAGGGTGCTATGACAGACTGTGTCGAAAGCTGCGGAGAGGTCAAGTAGGATGAGGGCAACTGTTTCTCCGTTGTCCAGTAGCGTTCGGATGTCATCTGTTGCTGCGATGAGGGCGGTTTCGGTGCTGTGTTTAGCTGGGAAGCCGGACTGTGAGGCGTCGAGGGACTTGTTGGCTTCGAGGAATGCGGCGAGCTGATTGTTGACGGCTTTCGACATCATAGGTGGAGGAGAAAAACATTCCAGGGTTGGAGGAGAGGGACATGGAAGGTGGAGGAGGGAAGCATTCCAGGGGTGGAAGAGGTTGACATCATAGATGGAGGAGGGAAGCATTCAAGGGGTGGAGGAGGGAGACATGATAGGTGGAGGAGGGAAGCATTCTGGACATGGAAGAGGGAGACATGATAGGTGGAGGAGGGAAGCATTCCAGATGTGGAAGAGGGAGACATCATAGGTGGAGGAGGGAAGCATTCCAGGGTTGGAGGAGGGAGACACGATAGGTGGAGGAGGGAAGCATTCCAGGGGTGGAGGAGGGAGACATGATAGGTGGAAGAGGGAAGCATTCCAGGGGTAGAGGAGGGAGACATGATAGGTGGAGGAGGGAAGCATTCCTGAAGTAGAGGAGGGAGACATGATAGGTGGAGGAGGGAAGCATTCCAGGGGTGGAGGGGGGATACATGATAGGTGGAGGAGGGAAGCATTCCAAGGGTGGAGGGGGAGACATGATACGTGGAGGAGTGTAGCATTCCAGAGGTGGAGGGGGGAGACATGATAGGTGGAGGAGAAAAGCATTCCAGGGGTGGAAGAGGGAGACACGATAGGTGGAGGAGGGAAGCATTCAAGACGTGGAAGAGGGAGACATCATAGGTGGAGAAGGGAAGCATTCCAGGGGTGGAAGAGGGAGACACGATAGGTGGAGGAGGGAAGCATTCCAGAGGTGGAGGAGGGAGACACGATAGGTGGAGGAGAGAAGCATTCCAGAGGTGCAGGAGGGAGACATGATAGGTGGAGGAGGGAAGAATTCCAGAGGTGGAGGAGGGAGACACAATAGGTGGAGGAGGGAAGCATTCCAGAGGTGGAAGAGGGAGACACAATATTTGGAGGAGGGAAGCATTCCAGGGGTAGAAAAGGGAAACATGATAGGTGGAGGAGGGAAGCATTCCAGAGGTGGAGGAGGGAGACATGATAGGTGGAGGAGAGAAACATTCCAGAGGTGGAGGAGTGAGACATGATAGGTGGAGGAGACAAACATTCCAGAGGTGAAGGAGGGAGACATTATAGGTGGAGGAGAGAAACATTCCAGAGGTGGAGGAGGGAGACATGATAGGTGGAGGAGGGAAGCATTCCAGAGGAGGAGGAGGAAGACACAATAGGTGGAGGAGGGAAGCATTCCAGAGGAGATGGAGGGAAACATGATAGGTGGAGGAAGGAAGCATTCCAGAGGTGGAGAAGAGAGACATGATAGGTGGAGGAGGGATGCATTCCAGGGGTGAAGGAGGGAGACATGATAGGTGGAGGAGGGAAGCATTCCAGAGGTGGAGGAGAGAGACATGATAGGTGGAGGAGAGAAACATTCCAGAGGTGGAGGAGTGAGACATGATAGGTGGAGGAGAGAAACATTCCAGAGGTGGATGAGAGAGACATGATAGGTGGAGAAGGGAAGCATTCCAGACGTGGAAGAGGTAGACATGATAGGTGGAAGAGGGAAGCATTCCAGAGGCGGAGGAGGGAGACATGATAGGCGGAGGGGGGAACCATTCCAGCGGTGGAGGAGGGAGACATGATAGGTGGAGGAGGGAAGCATTCCAGAGGCGGAAGAGGGAGACATGATAGGTGGAGAAGGGAAGCATTCCAGAGGTGGAAGAGGGAGACATCATAGGTGGAGGAGGGAAACATTCCAGGGTTGGAGGAGAGAGACATGGAAGGTGGAGGAGGGAAGCATTCCAGGGGGGGAAGAGGTTGACATCATAGATGGAGGAGGGAAGCATTCCAGGGGTGGAGGAGGGAGACATGATAGGTGGAGGAGGGAAGCATTCCGGACGTGGAAGAGGGAGACATGATAGGTGGAGGAGCGAAGCATTCCAGGGGTGGAAGAGGGAGACATCATAGGTGGAGGAGGGAAGCATTCCAGGGGTGGAGGAGGGAGACACAATAGGTGGAGGAGGGAAGCATTCCAAGGGTGGAGGAGGGAGACATGATAGGTGGAAGAGGGAAGCATTCCAGGGGTAGAGGAGGGAGACATGATAGGTGGCGGAGGGAAGCATTCCAGAGGTAGAGGAGGGAGACATGATTGGTGGAGGAGGGAAGCATTCCAGGTGTGGAGGGGGGATACATGATAGGTGGTGGAGGGAAGAATTCCAAGGGTGGAGGGGAAGACATGATACGTGGAGGAGAGTAGCATTCCAGGGGTGGAGGGGGGAGACATGATACGTGGAGGAGGGAAGCATTCCAGATGTGGAAGAGAGAGACATCATAGGTGGAAAAGGGAAGCATTCCAGGGGTGGAAGAGGGAGACACGATAGGTGGAGGAGGGAAGCATTCCAGAGGTGGAGGAGGGAGACACGATAGCTGGATGAGGGAAGCATTCCAGAGGTGCAGGAGGGAGACATGATAGGTGGAGGAGGGAAGAATTCCAGAGGTGGAGGAGGGAAACACAATAGGTGGAAGAGGGAAGCATTCCAGAGGTGCAGGAGGGAGACACAATATTTGGAGGAGGGAAGCATTCCAGGGGTTAGAAAAGGGAAACATGATAGGTGGAGGAGGGAAGCATTCCAGGGGTGGAGGAGGCAAGCATTCCAGGGGTGGAGGAGGGAAGCAGTCCAGAGGTGGAGGAGGGAGACATGATAGGTGGAGGAGGGAAACATTCCAGGGGCGGAGGAGGGAAGCATTCCAGAGGTGGAGGAGGGAGACACGATAGGTGGAGGAGGGAAGCATTCCAGAGGTGGAGGAGGGAGACACGATAGGTGGAGGAGGGAAGCATTCCAGAGCTAGAGGAGGGAGACATGATAGGTGGAGGAGGGAAGCATTCCATAGGAGGAAGAGGGAGACACAATAGGTGGAGGAGGGAAGCATTCCAGAGGTGAAGGAGGGAGACATGATAGGTGGAGGAAGGAAGCTTTCCAGAGGTGGAGAAGAGAGACATGATAGGTGGAGGAGGAAAGCATTTCAGGGGTGAAGGAGGGAGACATGATAGGTGGAGGAGGGAAGCATTCCAGAGGTGGAGGAGGGAGACATGATAGGTGCAGGAGGGAAGCATTCCAGAGGTTGAGGAGAGAGACATGATAGGTGGAGGAGAGAATCATTCCAGAGGTAGATGAGGGAGACATGATAGGTGGAAGAGAGAAACATTCAGTAGGTGGAGGAGGGAGACCTGATAGGTGGAGAAGGGACGCATTTTAGAGGTGGAGGGGGAGACATGATAGGTGGAGGAGAGATACATTCCAGAGGTGGAGGACTGAGACATGATAGGTGGAGGAGAGAAACATTCCAGAGGTGGATGAGAGAGACATGATAGGTGGAGAAGGGAAGCATTCCAGACGTGGAAGAGGGAGACATGATAGGTGGAAGAGGGAAGCATTCCAGAGGCGGAGGAGGGAGATATGATAGGTGGAGGGGGGAAGCATTCCAGAGGTGGAGGAGGGAGACATGATAGGTGGAGGAGGGAAGCATTCCAGAGGCGGAAGAGGGTGACATGATAGGTGGAGAAGGGAAGCATTCCAGAGGTGGAAGAGGGAGACATCATAGGTGGAGGAGGGAAACATTCCAGGGTTGGAGGAGAGAGACATGGAAGGTGGAGGAGGGAAGCATTCCAGGGGGGGAAGAGGTTGGCATCATAGATGGAGGAGGGAAGCATTCCAGGGGTGGAGAAGGGAGACATGATAGGTGGAGGAGGGAAGCATTCCGGACGTGGAAGAGGGAGACATGATAGGTGGAGGAGGGAAGCATTCCAGGGGTGGAAGAGGGAGACATCATAGGTGGAGGAGGGAAGCATTCCAGGGGTGGAGGAGGGAGACACAATAGGTGGAGGAGGGAAGCATTCCAAGGGTGGAGGAGGGAGACATGATAGGTGGAAGAGGGAAGCATTCCAGGGGTAGAGGAGGGAGACATGATAGGTGGAGGAGGGAAGCATTCCAGAGGTAGAGGAGGGAGACATGATTGGTGGAGGAGGGAAGCATTCCAGGTGTGGAGGGGGGATACATGATAGGTGGTGGAGGGAAGAATTCCAAGGGTGGAGGGGGAGACATGATACGTGGAGGAGAGTAGCATTCCAGGGGTGGAGGGGGGAGAAATGATAGGTGGAGGAGAAAAGCATTCCAGGGGTGGAAGAGGGAGACACGATAGGTGGAGGAGGGAAGCATTCCAGACGTGGAAGAGAGAGACATCATAGGTGGAAAAGGGAAGCATTCCAGGGGTGGAAGAGGTAGACACAATAGGTGGAGGAGGGAAGCATTCCAGATGTGGAGGAGGGAGACACGATAGGTGGATGAGGGAAGCATTCCAGGGGTGCAGGAGGGAGACATGATAGGTGGAGGAGGGAAGAATTCCAGAGGTGGAGGAGGGAGACACAATAGGTGGAAGAGGGAAGCATTCCAGAGGTGGAGGAGGGAGACACAATATTTGGAGGAGGGAAGCATTCCAGGGGTTGAAAAGGGAAACATGATAGGTGGAGGAGGGAAGCATTCCAGGGGTGGAGGAGGTAAACATTCCAGGGGTGGAGGAGGGAAGGAGTCCAGAGGTGGAGGAGGGAGACATGATAGGTGGAGGAGGGAAACATTCCAGGGGCGGAGGAGGGAAGCATTCCAGAGGTGGAGGAGGGAGACACGATAGGTGGAGGAGGGAAGCATTCCAGAGGTGGAGGAGGGAGACACGATAGGTGGAGGAGGGAAGCATTCCAGAGGTAGAGGAGGGAGACATGATAGGTGGAGGAGGGAAGCATTCCATAGGAGGAAGAGGGAGACACAATAGGTGGAGGAGGGAAGCATTCCAGAGGTGAAGGAGGGAGACATGATAGGTGGAGGAAGGAAGCTTTCCAGAGGTGGAGAAGAGAGACATGATAGGTGGAGGAGGAAAGCATTTCAGGGGTGAAGGAGGGAGACATGATAGGTGGAGGAGGGAAGCATTCCAGCGGTGGAGGAGGGAGACATGATAGGTGCAGGAGGGAAGCATTCCAGAGGTTGAGGATAGAGACATGATAGGTGGAGGAGAGAAACATTCCAGAGGTAGATGAGGGAGACATGATAGGTGGAAGAGAGAAACATTCAGGAGGTGGAGGAGGGAGACCTGATAGGTGGAGAAGGGACGCATTTTAGAGGTGGAGGGGGCAGACATGATAGGTGCAGGAGGGAAGCATTCCAGAGGTGGAGGAGAGAGACATGATAGGTGGAGGAGGGAATCATTCCAGGGGTGGAGGAGGGAGACATGATAGGCCGGGGAGGGAAGCATTCCAGAGGCTGAAGAGGGAGACTTGATAGGTGGAGGAGTGAAACATTCCAGACGTTGAAGAGGGAGACATCATAGGTGGAGGAGGGAAGCATTCCAGGGGTGGAAGAGGTTGACATCATAGATGGAGGAGGGAAGCATTCCAGGGGTGGAGGAGGCAGACATGATAGGTGGAGGAGGGAAGCATTCCGGACATGGAAGAGGGAGACATGATAGGTGGAGGAGGGAAGCATTCCAGACGTGGAGGAGGGAGACACGATAGGTGGAGGAGGGAAGCATTCCAGGGGTGGAGGAGGGAGACACGATAGGTGGAGGAGGGAAGCATTCCAGGGGTGGAGGAGGGAGACATGATGGGTGGAGGAGGGAAGCATTCCAGAGGTAGAGGAGGGAGACATGATAGATGGAGGAGGGAAGCATTCCAGGGGTGGAGGGGGGAGACATGATAGGTGGAGGAGGGAAGCATTCCAAGGGTGGAGGGGGAGAAATGATACGAGGAGGAGTGTAGCATTCCAGGGGTGGAGGGGGAGACATGATAGGTGGAGGAGGGAAGCATTCCAGGGATGGAAGGGGGAGAGACAATAGGTGGAGGAGGGAAGCATTCCAGACATGGATGAGGGAGACATCATAGGTGGAGAAGGGAAGCATTCCAGGGGTGGAAGAGGGAGACATGATAGGTGGAGGAGGGAAGCATTCCAGAGGTGGAGGAGGGAGACACGATAGGTGGAGGAGTGAAGAATTCCAGAGGTGGAGGAGGGAGACACAATTGGTGGAGGAGGGAAGCATTCCAGAGGTGGAGGAGGGAGACACAATAGGTGGAGGAGGGAACCATTCCAGGGCTAGAGAAGGGAGACATGATAGGTGGAGGAGGGAAGCATTCCAGGGGTGGAGGAGGTAAACATTCCAGGGGTGGAGGAGGGAAGCATTCCAGAGGTGGCGGAGGGGGACATGATAGTTAGAGGAGGGAAACATTCCAGGGGTGGAGGAGGGAAGCATTCCAGAGGTGGAGGAGGGAGGCATGATAGATGGAGGAGGGAAGCATTCCAGAGGTGGAGGAGGGAAACATTCCAGGGATGGAGGAGGGAAGCATTCCAGAGGTGGAGGAGGGATACATGATATGTGGAGGAGGGAAGCATTCCAGAGGTGGAGGAGGGAGACACAATAGGTGGAGAAGGGAAGCATTCCAGAGGTGGAGGAGGGAGACACAATAGGTGGAGGAGGGATGCATTCCAGGGGTGGAGAAGGGAGACATTATAGGTGGAGGAGGGAAGCATTCCAGGGGTGGAGGAGGGAGACATGATAAGTGAAGGAACGAAGCATTCCAGAGGTGGAGAAGAGGGAAATGATAGGTGGAGGAGGGAGACACTATAGGTGGAGGAGGGAAGCATTCCAGTGGTGAAGGAGGGAGACATGATAGGTGGAGGAGGGAAGCATTCCAAGGGTGGAAGAGAGAGACATGATAGGTAGTGGAGGGAAGCGTTCCAGATGTGGAAGAGGGAGACATGATAGGTGGAGAAGGGAAGCATTCCAGGGGTGGAAGAGGGAGACACAATAGGTGGAGGAGGGAAGCATTCCAGAGGTGGAAGAGGGAGACACGATAGGTGAAGGAGGGAAGCATTCCAGAGGTGGAAGAGGGAGACACGATAGATGGAGGAGGGAAGCATTCCAGGGGTAGAGGAGGGGGACATGATAGGTGGAGGAGGGAAGCATTCTGGATGTGGAAGAGGGAGACATGATAGGTGGAGGAGGGAAGCATTCCGGGGGGAGGAGGGAGACAACATAGGTGGAGAAGGGAAGCATTCCAGGGGTGGAGGAGGGAGACATGATAGGTGGAGGAGGGAAACATTCCACTGATGGAGGAGGGAATCATTCCAAAGGCGGAGGAGGGAGACATGATAGGTGGAGGAGGGAACGATTCCAGGGGTGGAGGAGGGAAGCATTCCAGAGGCGAAGGAGGGAGACACGATAGGTGAAGGAGGGAAGCCTTCCAGAGGTAGAGAAGGGAGACACGATAGATGGAGGAGGGAAGCATTCCAGAGGTGGAGGAGGGAGACATGAGAGGTGGAGGAGGGAAGCATTCCAGAGGCGCAGAATGGAGACATAATAGGTGGAGGAGGGAAGCATTCCAGGGGTGGAGGAGGGAGACATGATAGGTGGAGGAAGGAAGCATTCCAGAGGTGGAGAAGAGAGAAATGATAGGTGGAGGAGGGAGACACGATAGGTGGAGGAGGGAAGCATTCCAGGGGTGAAAGAGGGAGACACGAATGGTGGAGGAGGGAAGCATTCCTGGGGTGGAAGAGGGAGACATGATAGGTGGAGGAGGAAAGCATTCCAGATGTGGAAGAGGGAGACATGATAGGTGGGGAAGGGAAGCATTCCAGAGGGGGAGGAGGGAAACATGATAGGTGGAGGAGGGAAGCATTCCAGAGGTGGAAATGGGAGACACGATAGGTGGAGAAGGGAAGCATTCCAGAGGTGGAGGAGGGAGACATATTAGGTGGAGGAGGGAAGCATTCCAGGGGTGGAGGAGGGAGACATGATAGGTGGAGGAGGGAAGAATTCCAGGGGCGGAGGAGGGAGACATGATAGGTGGAGGAAGGAAGCATTCCAGAGGTGGAGAAGAGATTATTATTTTTTATTTATTTATTATTTTAGGTTTTTATAGAGCGCGTAGTCACCCTCGAGTATCCCAGCGCTGAAGAGAGACATGATAGGTGGAGGAGGGAAGCATTCCAGGGTGGAGGAGGGAGACATGATAGGTGGTTGAGGGAATCATTCCAGAGGTGGAAGATGGAGACACGATAGGTGGAGGAGGGAAGCATTCCAGAGGTGGAGGAGGGAGACACAATAGGTGGAGGAGGGAAGCATTCGAGGGTGCAGGAGGGAGACACGATAGGTGGAGGAGTGAAGCATTCCAGGAATGGAGGAGGAAGACACGATAGATGGAGAAGGGACACACGATAGGTGAAGGAGGGAAGCATTCATGGGGTGAAAGAGGGAGACATGAATGGTGGAGGAGGGAAGCATTCCAGGGGTGGAAGAGGGAGACATGATAGGTGGAGGAGGGAAGCATTCCATGCGTGGAAGAGGGAGACATGATAGGTGGAGAAGGGAAGCATTCCAGGGCTGGAAGATATAGACATGATAGGTGGAGGAGGGAAGCATTCCAGAGGTGGAATAGGGAGACACGATAGGTGGAGGAGGGAAGCATTCCAGAGGTGGAAGAGGGAGACATCAAGGGTGGAGGAGGGAAGCATTCCAGGGGTGGAGGAGGGAGACACGTTAGGTGGAAGTGGTAGGCATTCCAGGGGGTGAGGAGGGAGACATGATAGGTGGAGGAGGGAAGCATTCCAGGGGTTAAGGGGAGAGACATGATAGGTGGAGGAGGGAAACATTCCAGGGATGGAGGAGGGAAGCATTCCAGAGGTGGAGGAGGGAGACATGATAGGTGGAGGAGGGAAAAATTCCAGGGGTGGAGGAGGGAAGCATTCCAGAGGTGGAGGAGGGAGACATGGTAGGTGGGGGAGGGAAGCCTTCCAGAGGTGGAGGAGAGAGACAAGATAGATGGAGGAGGGAAGCATTCCAGAGGTGGAGGAGGGAAGCATTCTAGAGGCAGAGGAGGGAGACACAATAGGTGGAGGAGGGAAGCATTCCAGAGGTGGAGGAGGGAGGCAATATAGGTGGAGGAGGGAAGCATTCCAGGGGTGGAGGAGGGAGACATGATAGCTGGAGGAGGGAAGCATTCCAGAGGTGGAGGAGGGAGACACAATAGGTAGAGGAAGGAAGCATTCCAGAGGTGGAAAAGAGACACATGATAGGTGGAGGAGGGAAGCATTCCAGGGGTGGAGGAGGGAGACATGATAGGTGGAGGAGGGAAGCATTCCAGAGGTGGAGGAGGGAGACATGATAGGTGGAGTAGGGAAGCATTCCAGAGGCGGAGGAGGGAGACATGATAGGTGGAGGAGGGAAGCATTCCAGAGGTGAAGGAGGGAGACATGATAGGTGGGGGAGGGAAGCCTTCCAGGGGTGGAAAAGAGAGACATGATAGGTGGAGGAGGGAAGTATTCCAGGGGTGGAGGAGGGAGACATGATAGGTGGAGGAGGGAAGCATTCCAGAGGTGGAAAAGAGAGACATGATAGGTGGAGGAGGGAAGTATTCCAGAAGTAGAGGAGGGAGACATGATAGGTGGAGGAGGGAAGCATACCAGGGGTGGTGGAGTGACACAAGATAGATGGAGGAGGGAAGCATTCCAGGGTGGAGGAGGGAGATATGATAGGTGGAGGAGGGAAGCATTCCAGAGGTGGAAAAGAGAGACATGATAGGTGGAGGAGGGAAGTATTCCAGAAGTAGAGGAGGGAGACATGATAGGTGGAGGAGGGAAGCATACCAGGGGTGGTGGAGTGACACAAGATAGATGGAGGAGGGAAGCATTCCAGGGTGGAGGAGGGAGATATGATAGGTGGAGGAGGGAAGCATTCCAGATGTGGAGGAGGGAGACATGATAGGTGGAGGAGGGAAGCATTCCAGACGTGGAAGAGGGAGACATCATAGGTGGAGGAGGAAAGCATTCCAGGGGTCGAGGAGGGAGACATGGTAGGTGGAAGGGGGAAGCATTCCAGGGGTGGAGGAGGGAGACATCATAGGTGGAGGAGGGAAGCATTCCAGGGGCAGAGGTGGGAGATATGATAGGTGGAGGAACGAAGCATTCCAGAGGTGGAAAAGAGAGACATGATAGGTGGAGGAGGGAAGCATTCCAGAGGTGGAAGAGAGAAACATGATAGGTGGAGGAGGGAAGTATTCCAGAGGTAGAGGAGGGAGACATGATAGGTGGAGGAGGGAAGCATTCCAGGGGTGGAGGAGTGACACAAGATAGATGGAGGAGGGAAGCATTCCAGGGTGGAGGAGGGAGACATGATAGGTGGAGGAGGGAAGCCTTCCAGGGTTGGAGGAGGGCAGACACGATAGGTGGAAGAGGGAAGCATTCCAGGGGTGGAGGAGGGAGACATCATAGGTGGTCGAGGGAAGCATTCCAGGGGCAGAGGAGGGAGACATGATAGGTGGAGGAAGGAAGCATTCCAGAGGTGGAAAAGAGAGACATTATAGGTGGAGGAGGGAAGCATACCAGGTGTGGAGGAGGGATACATGATAGGTGGAGGAGGTAAAGATTCCAGGGGTGGAGGAGGGTATCATCCCAAAGGTGGAGGAGGCAAACACGATAGGTGGAGGAGGGAAGCCTTCCAGAGGTGGAGGAGGGAGACATGATAGGTGGAGGGGGGAAGCAATCCAGAGGCAGAGAAGGGAGACACAATAGGTGGAGGAAGGAATCATTCCAGAGGGGAAGGAGGGAGACATGATAGGTGGAGGAGGGAAACATTCCAGAGGCGGAGGAGGGAGACACAATAGGTGGAGAAGGGAAGCATTCCAGAGGTGGAGGAGGGAGACAATATAGGTGGAAGAGGGGAGCATTCCAGGGGTGGAGGAGGGAGACATGATAGGTGGAGGAGGAAAGCATTCCAGAGGTGGAAAAGAGATACATGATAGGTGTAGGAGGGAAGTATTGCAGAGGTAGAGGAGGGAGACATGATAGGTGGAGGAGGGAAGCATTCCAGGGGTGAAGGAGTGACACAAGATAGATGGAGGAGGGAAGCATTCCAGGGTGGAGGAGGGAGATATGATAGGTGGAGGAGGGAAGCATTCCAGATGTGGAGGAGGGAGACATGATAGGTGGAGGAGGGAAGCATTCCAGACGTGGAAGAGGGAGACATCATAGGTGGAGGAGGGAAGCATTCCAGGGTTGGAGGAGGGAGACACGATATGTGGAGGAGGGAAGCATTCTAGGGGTGGAGGAGGGAGACATGGTAGGTGGAAGAGGGAAGCATTCCAGGGGTGGAGGAGGGAGACATCATAGTTGGAGGAGGGAAGCATTCCAGAGGTAGAGGAGGGAGACATTATAGGTGGAGGAGGGAAGCATTCCAGGGGTGGAGGGGGGAGACATGATAGGTGGAGGAGGGAAGCATTCCAGAGGTAGAGGAGGGAGACATTATAGGTGAAGGAGGGAAGCATTCCAGAGGTGGAAGAGGGAGACACGATAGATGGAGGAGGGAAGCATTCCAGGGGTGGAGGAGGGGAACATGATAGGTGGAGGAGGGAAGCATTCTGGATGTGGAAGAGGGAGACATGATAGGTGGAGGAGGGAAGCATTCGGGGGGGAGGAGGGAGACATCATAGGTGGAGAAGGGAAGCATTCCAGGGGTGGAGGAGGGAGACATGATAGGTGGAGGAGGGAAACATTCCAGGGATGGAGGAGGGAAGCATTCCAAAGGCGGAGGAGGGAGACATGATAGGTGGAGGAGGGAACGATTCCAGGGGTGTAGGAGGGAAGCATTCCAGAGGTGAAGGAGGGAGACACGATAGGTGAAGGAGGGAAGCCTTCCAGAGGTGGAGAAGGGAGACACGATAGATGGAGGAGGGAAGCATTCCAGAGGTGGAACAGGGAGACATGATAGGTGGAGGAGGGAAGCATTCCAGAGGCGCAGAAAGGAGACATAATAGGTGGAGGAGGTAAGCATTCCAGGGGTGGAGGAGGGAGACATTATAGGTGGAGGAAGTAAGCATTCCAGAGGTGGAGAAGAGAGAAATGATAGGTGGAGGAGGGAGACACGATGGGTGGAGGAGGGAAGCATTCCAGGGGTGAAAGAGGGAGACACGAATGGTGGAGGAGGGAAGCATTCCTGGGGTGGAAGAGGGAGACATGATAGGTGGAGGAGGAAAGCATTCCAGATGTGGAAGAGGGAGACATGATAGGTGGAGAAGGGAAGCATTCCAGAGGGGGAATAAGGGAAACATGATAGGTGGAGGAGGGAAGCATTCCTGGGGTGGAGGAGGGAGACATGATAGGTGGAGGAGGGAAACATTCCAGGGATGGAGGAGGGAAGCATTCCAGAGGTGGAGGAGGGAGACATGATAGGTGGAGGAGGGAAAGATTCCAGGGGTGGAGGAGGGAGGCATTCCAGAGGCGAAGGAGGGAGACATGATAGGTGGAGGAGGGAAGCCTTCCAGAAGTGGAGGAGGGAGACACGATAGGTGGAGGTGGGAAGCATTCCAGAGGTGGAAGAGGGAGACACGATAGGTGGAGAAGGGAAGCATTCCAGAGGTGGAGGAGGGAGACATATTAGGTGGCAGAGGGAAGCATTCCAGGGGTGGAGGAGGGAGACATGATAGGTGGAGGAGGGAAGAATTCCAGGGGCGGAGGAGGGAGACATGATAGGTGGAGGAAGGAAGCATTCCAGAGGTGGAGAAGAGAGACATGATAGGTGGAGGACGGAAGCATTCCAGGGTGGAGGAGGGAGACATGATAGGTGGAGGAGGGAAGCATTCCAGAGGTGGAAGATGGAGACACGATAGGTGGAGGAGGGAAGCATTCCAGAGGTGGAGGAGGTGTCATGTGCTTATCTAGGTTCCTGATCGATACTGTGACCTTATGCCCCTATTCGGCTATAAATCCATTTATTCCCTATATTGGCATAACCGTTCAAGTGCGATTTTCTGAAAAGTCATCTCTGGCCTCACACGAGCAGAGCCACAGAGCCACATTCCAGCATGACTCTCTGCTACTTCCTTTGCGACCAATTAGTGCAATGACAGAGCAGCAGTCACTATCTGATATTCCTAGATAACACTCCGAGTTCTTCAACAAGATAAAAACTTAGCAAACCTGGAAATCCCCGCTTGCTATGTTTTGATTAGTAATGGAACTCTAATGAGCAACTGATAACTATCACTTCCTAGTGACATCTTTAATTGACGTCTTATGTCCAGCAAACTTGCGTCAAACCCGGCACCTGTCAGGTATAAATATTACCAACGTTGCCTTAAGCAATGAGCGAACATGTTGCTGATGCCAGCTGCCTGCATGACCCCGTGTTGGTAAAAACTAGCACTCTGTCGCTGCAGCCTGCTATCCTGTGGTGGTGAAGCTACTGATTACCATTATCGCCGCTACAGCGCGACCTATGGTGCAGTACGCTTGAGGAGCCGTGCAGCCGTCCTCTGCGAAGACATCCAGCCCAGCTGCCCGCAGACGCTGTCACCCCTCCTTCCTCGACGCGCTGAGAGAAGCCGCTGCATTTCTCGTGCAGAGAAATCCAGTCCCGGCGCTTCCAGTTTACCCTCGCAGGTGACTGGGATATCGAGAGAGACCCCTGAAGGAGATACCAATCCTCCATCATTCTATTCAGAGGTATGGTGTTGACTAAACCCTTAGACGAGAATTCTTGAAACAAACCTTGGCAAAACCAACTTAACTTAAGCTACTTACTTACTCCCCCTTCTCACGTGTTAGGCTTAGGTCAGGCACACTGGGGTAGGCGTAGTTAGAAGCACCAGTTGAGTATGTTAGCCTAATGTATATATGACTGTATATATGTTTTATTACTTTTAAACCATTGTATGGCTAAGAAACCATATCAATGCTTTTACAGTTCTATTTCGCTATTCTTATCTTACTGTACGTACTTTTTATAATAACAGTTATTGCAATTGTGGCAATACATTTCTCTTGTATGAGAAGAAAGACTGTTCAATAAATGTTAACCTTTATTGATACACGCCCGTCTCTCTATTCTCTACATACTGTGAAAGTAAACTGCACTAG
This sequence comes from Lissotriton vulgaris, assembly GCF_964263255.1. Taxonomy (NCBI): domain Eukaryota; kingdom Metazoa; phylum Chordata; class Amphibia; order Caudata; family Salamandridae; genus Lissotriton; species Lissotriton vulgaris. Next base: position 64,122 of record NW_028249807.1, read on the forward strand.
ACTGACTGAGTGAAATCTATGTCTATTGTTTCACACGACCCTAGAGATCGACTCTTGATCTGAGGAGCAAAGTTGTCATGTTGCACGGTTGTTGGAAAGCTGAATCCCTTCTTGTCTGTGCCAAGGAAGCTGATCACTTCCTATGCAGAGAAGAAAGTTTCCAGTGACCTCTGAGCTAGTTGGTAACACAACCCAATTAAGTTTAGCATAGTCAGTGGAGGCCTGGAATATAAGCAGTTCCACGTCGATACTACTGTTTATGTTATTCCAATGCGCAGGGCCTAGTGGGAAACTAGGAACTACACTACATGGCGCCCTAACGTTTGGTAAGGCGATAAACTAACGTAAGACTTGTAGAGTAACTCAGTCGTGCATATTTCACACCCCTTTCTCTCTTAAATACTCCAATAGACGTCTGGAGTGGGTGAAAGGTTAAAATCCGCCCGACCTTAGTAGGAAGAGATTCCTATGTAAAGCTCTGGTTTATTCAACGTTGAAGGATACAGTGTTCCAAAATATTGTGCATCTAATCTTTGTCTCCTTGGAGACCTACTCTGCAAAAAACTGCATTTTTAAAATGTCAGACAATGAAGAAGCAGCTAGGTTGGCTTCCATACTAATAGAGGAGGACTCGAGTCTCCTACAGGCAGACCCGGATGCTATTATCATCCCGGTCCAGTTAAGAAGATCTATAACTTTAAAACTTATAGAAAACGGACTGACACCTCAAGGTGGTACAGTAATTTTCGTGATAGAGGCTCACGAGTATCGGCAGACAGAGGTATTCTATTCATGGATAAACTTTCCAGCGGTAAACGCTATAACACAAGAGTTTCACTATTACAAAATAGAGGAACCTCCGGGAGAGTACGCTCCTTTCGAGGAGATTGAAATCCCACTTAAATTTCAAGAGCACCTGCTCTGGTTTAATGGCGCCCTAAAACACAATGATCACATTACCAGGCTCGGTCCACTAGGTAGACCAGGAGCCACGTGGCCGGTTCTAGCCAGCTACACACCACATCCTGACATTATAAAAATGTCTAGAGAAGAGCTGTTAGTACAGCTAAACACATTAATAAAAATACATAGGCAATTAGTCCAATATGTGATACGGACTGCAACAGTCCAGCCAGCTGTTAATTCACCACAGCTGACCCCTCATCAGGGGAACACAAATAAAATTACACCACAGAACATACAGTCATGTCTTGGTAAAACACCCGTAAAACGGGAACAAATTCCTTTCTGGTTAGCCCAGAAAATCACTCAAATAGAGGCAGTACTTCCTGATACTACCCCTATTGAGAAACACAGAATCTTGACCATCTGCCTTCCTATGGGAATCGCACCACACGTGGAGGACTGCGACACTTGGGGTACAGTCTTTGCTTCCATTTACACAAAAACACACGGTGTTCCGTCTATGGCGGTAATACCAGACGTGCTAAAACAGATTCAAAATGAATTCGGTCCAGAACCAGCTTTAAATCTAGGTATGAAATTACTGAAAGACTTCAAGCAGGTCACGGCTATATTATTAGCCAATGTAAAGGGAGAAGCAGCATCTGTGGCGATTCGCCAGAAGTTGAGGGAAACAGATATAAAAGATCCTGTTGAGCTTGCCAAAATCATAGAAAAATGCTATGAAGAATTAGGTAGAGACAGCTTGGGTGGGAAACCAGTTAAGCCCCAACTGCTCGAAAATCCAGAAAAATTATTTATTAAAAATAATTTAAACACTCCTAAAAAGAGCTGGGATGGAAATAAACAATCCACTCCCAAGGAAAAAGTTTTCCAGTCCAGAGGAAGGTCTCCTCGACGGAGGGAGAGAACTCCGACTCGAGAACGCCAGTCTCCCCAACGGGAGCCCTCTGAGAAAAGATATAACCTTAGAAATAGGGATAATATAAAAAGACCTGATAGATATCAAAGTATTGATACACGTCCCTCTCGATCTCTTCCACAGAATTCGGAAAGAAGAGGACGGTCAGACCCAGGAGAGCACACCAAGTCCAAAGACAAGGAACCTGCTCAAAATAAGAAATCTCAATTTCAGAAAAAGAAGGTAGCCAGTATTAGAGTAATCAACCATGCCGAGAATACTGAGGACACAGTTGAAAAACGGGGAGTGGGCATTGACAATGTTGGACAGTGCAGCAGAGATCAGTATAGCGCGCAAGATCTTGATGAGTCATCTGGAGACAGTGGACACGAATGAATACATTCAGGTTGAAACTGCCGACGCCAGACTTAGCGAGCCCCATAAAATATACGAAATAACATTGCGTATAGAGGGTGATAAGACTAGGAAAATTAAGGGTCTATTTTGGGATAAGCTCTCAAAAGGCTATGATATTCTGTTAGCTGAAAAAGATTGGCCCCCGGAGTTTGTCAGGGAGTGCCCTCGTGGCGAAGAAGTGATTATGCCTGCCTTCTCGAATCACATTCCGATTCACAAAAAATATACATATGCAAGGAAATGGGCAGTAGCCCAGGCACCTGCATTGTATAAAAATCATGTAGGATGGGATGAGGATTCACCTCCTCACAAAATCCAACTAAAAAGTGAACCAACTGCCCAACGGCAGTATCCCATAAAGCAAGAAGCTAAAAAACAGGTCAGGGAGATCTTAGATCAACTTGAGTACCAGGGGGTGATTGAAACATGCACCTCTCAAATGAACAATCCTTTGTTTCCTGTCTCCAAGCCAGACAATTCATATCGTCTAGTTTTGGACTACAGACACCTTAATACATGTTGCAAAACTTTTGCAGTACAAAACTCGCATAGTGCAGCCCTAATGAATAATATAGTTAGGAAAAAATATAAAACGACATTAGACATTTCTAATGGTTTCTTTTGTCAAAACATTGCACCAGAAAGCAGATACTTGACCGCTTTCTCCGCATTTGGGTCACAGAAAAAATTCTGTCGACTCCCACAGGGGTTCAAGAACAGCCCAGGACTATTCTCAGCTAGGGTAACAGAGTTACTACAAATATATGATGATGAAGCATTATCTTACGTAGATGATATTTATCTCACAGACGACGACTTGGATACTCACTTGAAAAGAGTGAACACCATTATACTTGGGTTCGCAGCAGAGGGTTACAAATTCAACTTTAAAAAGTCCCGAATTGCCCATCTGACGGTACTGTTTTTAGGGTACGAATTATCAAGTGAAGGGAAAAGCCTAGCGGACAACTTCTTAGAGAAGTGCGCTGTACTCCAAGCTCCAAAAACGCTGAAGAATTTACAATCCATACTAGGTTTTCTGAATTTCGGAAGAACATACATTCTAAATTACGCAGAGAGGGTTAAACCTCTCTACGAACTAATTAAACCTGATTTGAAACAAATCAATTGGACTCAAAAACACACAGAAATTTTGAGATCACTGCAAACAGACATGTTAGCAAAAACAAAATTAGATACACGTGACAACACACGTGATCTTGTAATCCGAGTCATCCCAGGAAGATGCGGATTCACGTACCTAACCTCTAATGAGGGAGAAAAGGTACCAATAGCTTACAAATCACATTTGTACACAAAGGCTGAAATAAAATTCAGTTCAACGGAGAAAATTCTAACTGCGGTTCAGACTGCTGTAGCGAAAGAAAGGCCCCTAGCACAAGGTAAACGAATAATAATCGTAACACCAATTCCGGCTTTAGAAGCGGTAACTAAAGCAAGCATTCCTAATGCTAAAGCTTTGCATCCGAGATGGATTCAGTGGGTTAATTCTCTTGCTGCAACAGACGTAGTTTACGAATTTGATCCTAACTTAAAAACACAGGAATTTTTACAATATGAATACGAATGTCCTCTGCCAATTGAAATCCTGCCTCTCGAAGAATACGGAAGTATTATATATACTGACGGATCAGCACAACCCGCAGTTGGGGGTAAGCAAGCTTACAGTGCTGCGTGCGCGATTGTTAAAGGTCGCTGGCACAAAGGAAAATTTAGACCATTGATCACTAAAACACAATCTCTAGGAGATTGCTCGGCTCAACGAGCTGAATTAGTAGCATTTAAGATGGCGCTAGAAAATACTGATCGCGAATTCCCCACACTAATAGTGTGCGATTCTTTTTATTGCGTACAATCTTATAATGAATACTTGCAGAATTGGGTGGAAAATGGTTTCAAAGATGCAAAAGGTGGCACAATAAAGCATAAAATGCTTTGGGAACAGGTAGTTCTTTTACAAAAAGAACTACAAAAGACTCACGTGATACATACACTGAGTCATCAACGTGATGGCGTTCACGTTGCAGGGAATTCATTGGCTGATGAAGCCGCGAAGGCAGCTGTGCAAACGGCTTCCGTAGCTGCGATAACTCGGTCACAAACAAAAATAGACAGCGATGTTCTACAAGCTGTCAGTGCGTCAGTAAAAAATGATAAGTAAACACTCCCAAAAGGTTTTCCTGAAAAGTACTTGTACTTAACGGATACAAATAATGTTCCTTTTGCTCGAATCCCTGGAGTGGGGGATAGAGTAATTCCAAACAAGGAACACAGACTAGGACTAATAAAAGCGGCACACGAAGGGCTTGCTTCTGCACACGCTGGCGTTTCCGCAACAGTATCACTATTAAAACAGAGATATTGGTGGCCTCGCTTGAGAATACAAACTAAAAAGTATGTATTAGAATGCGACATATGCCAAAGGATAAAAGTATCAACAGTGAAACGACCAGCGCAGACACCCCTTCTCATCTCGGATAAACCATTTGCATGTGTTTACCTGGACCACTGTGGTCCCCTACAAAGGGACGGTAACTATAGATATATCATGGTAGCAGTGGATTCCTGTACGAGGTTCATATGGATGTGGCCCCAGCGCTCGGCTGACGCTAGAACGGTTATAAAAGATTTGCGAGTCTTTATCGGCACATACGCAATTACCACGTTCCATTCTGACCAGGGTCCTGCTTTCAGCTCTCGAGCCTATAAGGAGGCCATGGCCAGCATGGGAATTGGGTTGCGGTATTCTTGTCCGTCGCATCCCGAAGGGAATAGTGTGGTAGAAAGAAAAAACCGTGACATAAAGCAATCTATAACAGCGAAGGTATTAGGTTCAGGCGCTGGGTGGGTCAAACATTTAATAAGTGTCCAGACTAGTCTTAACAACATGCCAAGAAATTCTCTACAAGGTTTCAGCCCATACGAACTATTGTTCGGAATTAGAATGAACGTTCAGGACCTCGATAGTCAGATGTCAGTGGTACAAGAAGAAACAAAGCAGTTTGAAGTAAAAGACCGTTTGGCTGTTTTACAGGAACTGAATGAAACAAGAAAATCATTAAGCAACATAAAGTTAAAGCAACAGCCAAGTACCACTGACGAGGCACCACCCGCAACAGCCCCAGCAAGGACTGTCTGGATTCCAAAGATTGGGGATCTAGTCAGAGAAAAGATCGCGGTTAAGAAGGAATTTGGGCCTTCTTACAGAAAAGCAGTACCTGTCTTAGCAGTCACCGGAACAAGATCAGTTGTGCTACCGCCCCTTGCTGGTAAAAAGGAGAACAGAGTCGTGTCCATCGACCTGGTAAAACCACAAGCATGTGGCCTATAATCAACAGTAGGCCCAGTGGACTCCCAAGAAACAACAGAATACCCAAACTTGCAACAATCCAAGAGGTTCAAACTGAAAGACTAATCACATTCGATCAGCCTGCAGTGCACAATGAAGGACTATGCAATAATGCCATGGAACTCGTGCCTCTTGAAACACAGATTGAAACAGTTCGTCAAGAAACAACACCAGTCTACAATGATGTGGCATCAGAAAGTGCTACCGAGAGACAGATTGAAAAAACAATCCCATCAATTGACAGAACTGCCTCTGGTTATTTCATCAACTTCGACAACTTCTCTGAAGATTTAAACGACCCCGAAGTGATGCCAGAAACAAAAAAGTCTTTTAAAGAAAAAGCAACGGAACTCTTTCATCAACTGAAGGAAATCTACCTAATTTCCCCTTGGCTAGAGTTCTGGTTCGGTCCAGGTGTATTTTTCCTCCTGCTTTGGCTCATCATGGTACTATGTTTGGGAAAATTCATTGAAGGAAAATATATTACAATGGACACAGCAAGTCAGAACATCAACCTAGTCCTGAAACCACATAGATCATCCCACGTGAAGAAAAGAGAACTGTCAACAGTAAATGTCACAGCAATTCCAATACCTGGTGGGGTAGTATGGGAGAAAACAGACTATGAGATCTATGGTCCGGTTGAAATCCTGAAGTATCCTCATCAACTAAAGGTTTCCTTAAGTGACTTTGTGACACCAAGTACATTCTCTGATGATTGGGACTTTAACAGTATTAATGACATGATGTCTGATTTAGTAATGTCAGCTAGATTCACAGATCATGATTATTTACAAGGTTCATCTAGTTATGAGCAGTTATTCTGTTACACCCACTATGGGGATCATTACTTGCATAAATCTGCACAGCCTAGAAATGTTTTTATGTATAATCAATGGGAACATTGTTCTACACCACCTAAAAGCAGTTCTAAAGCATTTTTTGAGAAATTCAAATATTTTTCAGGGTTTAACACCAGTGATGCAGAAACGTTTTATTATAAACTGTTAGATAAAACAGGAATGAAAACAATGCTGACAAATTCTAAATTGATATATTCAGAAGCATTTTATGACAAAATGATGACATTTGGTTTTGATTATTGGAAAAATAATATTGAAACAAAATCAATTTGGGGTACAAAAGATTGGCAGGTGCAAGGCATAGAAGCACTATTTAGAACCTGCATGATACCAGAACAAATGTTATTTCTAAATGACACTGTACACCAAACATCTTGTCTTGGCCTAGCTAAGAACAAAGACCTTAAAACACCGTCTATACCAAAGCCAATAGCTGAGAATACAACTGCAGATAATGAGTTAGACGCGTCACAAATTTTACATTTCAACAGAACACATCCTGATTGGAAAAAGTGGTTAATCTGGCCTACAGACACAAATAGCTGTCAAGATAGATTCCTGAATAAAACACAGGGGTTGAAAATGACCAGATTAGACTCAAGATATTCCCAGAGACAACATCCAGGAATTATAACAACATACAGTGTAGGGAAACTCTGCCTAGAATGGCTAACTACATCCACACTGGCTGAAATTAAGCAACACTTGTCTTTGCTAAAAGATGGTGCTGATTTGCGCGATTTCATTCTTGGACCACGCAAACAGCGTCAAAAGCGTTTCATAGCGACCAGCATCTATGCTGCTTACAACGAGGCTTGGAAAGTAAAGCAAATTGAAACTGCTGAAAAGATACGAGAAATTGATCGTATTAATTTGGAAAAATCACTTTCTGTGGTAGACAATGGGTTAATGACTCTGTCTTCCAGAATATATTCTTTGGACAATATTGTATCCTCTGCCTTTGATGTGATAGACAGAGATTTGCTAATGTTACAACATGGCCAGTCTCAATTACGCTCTATTATAGAATTAGGCTGGACGCTGCAAAATCTTCGTTCAGGCTATGTGCCTTGGCGTTTAATCAACACAACGTCATTATTTTCCATTTTTAACCTTACTGATAAACAGATCAGTTTGGCACAGAAAGGAGCAGACTATACAATCTTGAGCATCGAGAAACTCGAGAGATTACCATTGACAATGTCAGAGAGCCCTGTCATTGAATGGATAATACACGGAATTATCACAATTCCGATAACAACTTTCCGCTTTAAAAAATGCCTTGAATACATACCTGCTGGCCAGTATGAACAATTGGGTAAGGGATATGTAAAATCCGAATGGAAATTACCATACACTCATTCTTGCTATAGTGACAGCGACAAAAATGTATTTCTTAGTGGTGACAACTGTAAACACTCACTAAGCGGTATACTTTTGTGTCAGGGTATTAATTTACACGGAGCATGTGATGGCAATTCAAACAACCTTTCATGCCACCAGCTAGTCACACCTGCAACTCAGATAGAGCCCTTCTTTATGCAACTCGCAAACGGTAGTTACATTCTAAGAACGGATCACAGGTGCTGTGGCCTCGCGCCCGGAAAAAGTTATCTAGTACAAGTAACGTCCATGGTCAAATGTTGCATGCAAGCATTGTTCCCGAGCGGGCCTCCAGACTTAGTGACTCCCCTCTGGCCTCGTCTGAATCTCTATTCTATACGAATTGATACATTAAGCAAAATGAAATCTGTACTTTTACAGACAACCGTGCCTATAACGTCATCTAAAGAGACGTATGATCTTCTAGTCGCAAGGACGGCTACTGAGGTTCATGACCTTTTATCAACAAATTGCCCCGTGCATTTCGTACAAATGCTCGACCAACTCCTTAACATGTCTAGTGCTACAAGCATCCCAGGCATATTTAAGACAGTCTTTACGGGACTGCTAACACCCTTCCAGGCAATTTTGGGAATCTTTCCTAATTTTGTGCACTCCATCTTTGGTGGTATCCCACTATTTTTGGGACTCATCGCAGGGATTCTATTTTTGACCCTTCTGCTACGTTATGGCAAGCCTCGGCTCAGACATAGCTCCCATGGGAATGGAAGAAACAATCCTAGCAATGCGCTACAGGGACAGGATAACTAACGTCCTCGGATTGGCCAGGCTGAGAGATCTAAACATGACCTGGTTCCTTTCATTCAGACCAATATGGCAAAATTGCATTTTACCTGTGCTACGGTGTATGCTTTGCGGCGATGAATGCGTGTTGGACATCTGTCTTTCACTTCCATCAGCAGTACCAATGGACGTCGATACTTTGCTAAGTCCAATAACGGCTCACGCATTGTGTTGTCCCCAGCGGCTACCAATCCTGATGACGGCATTCGTGGAGACTCCTGTACTACAGCCAAGTGGTAACAGTGGAGCGAGTGACAAAAGCAACATCATCCAGGTACAACGTTCTGTGAGCAGGGCTGGTCCTGTCTTCGATGACAGCAATCATTCTCACACCTGCCAAGTTACAGCGCTATCTAATTTGGTTGAACTATCACCTGATTTTGTAGACCAATTCTTTGCGAGCCTGTCTGATACGATGTTCTCACCCACAGAGAAACAATAACTTTTGAGAAGCTTTCCGACACACAGCGTTCCCATGAACTCTGAATTCGGCCTTCAGTTTTGATCAACATAAAACTGCCAGGAGCTTTGGTAAACTGATTTTTTCTTTGAATTGGACAATTTTTAAAAAAAATATTGACCCTCTCCTTTTGGCACGAACAATTCTTTGCTTAACGTAAAAACTATTCTTAGAGAACAGAAGCTTCACACTTCTATTTCTAAAAACACATCTAGAGACATAACAACATAACACCAGCCTCTAGCACACATATTATTACAATGCATTTTTATGTGATGATTTATCTCGCATTTCTTCTGTCAGAGATACTTCATGTGTAATTCTTTATGCATAATCGTTCATTGATTTCATATGCAATAATTTCTGAATGAATTACTATGCTTTTAAAACTACGTACAGTACCTAAATTCCATGTATTACAAGTACGCCTATTTCGAATGCATTTATGTATTTTGGGGTGGGCTATGTTACACCATGTTACACATGCATCTAATTGCTTAGTTTTAGTAATTTTGATGGACATGAATTCGTGGAGTGGGTGTCATGTGCTTATCTAGGTTCCTGATCGATACTGTGACCTTATGCCCCTATTCGGCTATAAATCCATTTATTCCCTATATTGGCATAACCGTTCAAGTGCGATTTTCTGAAAAGTCATCTCTGGCCTCACACGAGCAGAGCCACAGAGCCACATTCCAGCATGACTCTCTGCTACTTCCTTTGCGACCAATTAGTGCAATGACAGAGCAGCAGTCACTATCTGATATTCCTAGATAACACTCCGAGTTCTTCAACAAGATAAAAACTTAGCAAACCTGGAAATCCCCGCTTGCTATGTTTTGATTAGTAATGGAACTCTAATGAGCAACTGATAACTATCACTTCCTAGTGACATCTTTAATTGACGTCTTATGTCCAGCAAACTTGCGTCAAACCCGGCACCTGTCAGGTATAAATATTACCAACGTTGCCTTAAGCAATGAGCGAACATGTTGCTGATGCCAGCTGCCTGCATGACCCCGTGTTGGTAAAAACTAGCACTCTGTCGCTGCAGCCTGCTATCCTGTGGTGGTGAAGCTACTGATTACCATTATCGCCGCTACAGCGCGACCTATGGTGCAGTACGCTTGAGGAGCCGTGCAGCCGTCCTCTGCGAAGACATCCAGCCCAGCTGCCCGCAGACGCTGTCACCCCTCCTTCCTCGACGCGCTGAGAGAAGCCGCTGCATTTCTCGTGCAGAGAAATCCAGTCCCGGCGCTTCCAGTTTACCCTCGCAGGTGACTGGGATATCGAGAGAGACCCCTGAAGGAGATACCAATCCTCCATCATTCTATTCAGAGGTATGGTGTTGACTAAACCCTTAGACGAGAATTCTTGAAACAAACCTTGGCAAAACCAACTTAACTTAAGCTACTTACTTACTCCCCCTTCTCACGTGTTAGGCTTAGGTCAGGCACACTGGGGTAGGCGTAGTTAGAAGCACCAGTTGAGTATGTTAGCCTAATGTATATATGACTGTATATATGTTTTATTACTTTTAAACCATTGTATGGCTAAGAAACCATATCAATGCTTTTACAGTTCTATTTCGCTATTCTTATCTTACTGTACGTACTTTTTATAATAACAGTTATTGCAATTGTGGCAATACATTTCTCTTGTATGAGAAGAAAGACTGTTCAATAAATGTTAACCTTTATTGATACACGCCCGTCTCTCTATTCTCTACATACTGTGAAAGTAAACTGCACTAGACTGACTGAGTGAAATCTATGTCTATTGTTTCACACGACCCTAGAGATCGACTCTTGATCTGAGGAGCAAAGTTGTCATGTTGCACGGTTGTTGGAAAGCTGAATCCCTTCTTGTCTGTGCCAAGGAAGCTGATCACTTCCTATGCAGAGAAGAAAGTTTCCAGTGACCTCTGAGCTAGTTGGTAACACAACCCAATTAAGTTTAGCATAGTCAGTGGAGGCCTGGAATATAAGCAGTTCCACGTCGATACTACTGTTTATGTTATTCCAATGCGCAGGGCCTAGTGGGAAACTAGGAACTACACTACAGAGGGAGACACAATAGGTGGAGGAGGGAAGCATTCGAGGGTGCAGGAGGGAGACACGATAGGTGGAGGAGTGAAGCATTCCAGGAATGGAGGAGGAAGACACGATAGATGGAGAAGGGACACACGATAGGTGGAGGAGGGAAGCATTCCAGGGGTGAAAGAGGGAGACACGAATGGTGGAGGAGGGAAGCATTCCAGGGGTGGAAGAGGGAGACATGATAGGTGGAGGAGGGAAGCATTCCATGCGTGGAAGAGGGAGACATGATAGGTGGAGAAGGGAAGCATTCCAGGGCTGGAAGATATAGACATGATAGGTGGAGGAGGGAAGCATTCCAGAGGTGGAATAGGGAGACACGATAGGTGGAGGAGGGAAGCATTCCAGAGGTGGAAGAGGGAGACATCAAGGGTGGAGGAGGGAAGCATTCCAGGGGTGGAGGAGGGAGACACGTTAGGTGGAGGTGGTAGGCATTCCAGGGGGTGAGGAGGGAGACATGATAGGTGGAGGAGGGAAGCATTCCAGGGGTTAAGGAGAGAGACATGATAGGTGGAGGAGGGAAACATTCCAGGGATGGAGGAGGGAAGCATTCCAGAGGTGGAGGAGGGAGACATGATAGGTGGAGGAGGGAAAGATTCCAGGGGTGGAGGAGGGAAGCATTCCAGAGGTGGAGGAGGGAGACATGGTAGGTGGAGGAGGGAAGCCTTCCAGAGGTGGAGGAGGGAGACACGATAGATGGAGGAGGGAAGCATTCCAGAGGTGGAGGAGGGAGGCAATATAGGTGAAGGAGGGAAGCATTCCAGGGGTGGAGGAGGGAGACATGATAGCTGGAGGAGGGAAGTATTCCAGAGGCGGAGGAGGGAGACACACTAGGTAGAGGAAGGAAGCATTCCAGAGGTGGAAAAGAGACACATGATAGGTGGAGGAGGGAAGCATTCCAGGGGTGGAGGAGGGAGACATGATAGGTGGAGGAGGGAAGCATTCCAGAGGTGGAGGAGGGAGACATGATAGGTGGAGTAGGGAAGCATTCCAGAGGCCGAGGAGGGAGACATGATAGGTGGAGGAGGGAAGCATTCCAGAGGTGAAGGAGGTAGACACAATAGGTGGAGAAGGGAAGCATTCCAGAGGTGGAGGAGGGAGACAATATCGGTGGAAGAGGGAAGCATTCCAGGGGTGGAGGATGGAGACATGATAGGTGGAGGAGGGAAGCATTCCAGAGGTGGAAAAGAGAGACATGATAGGTGGAGGAGGGAAGTATTCCAGAAGTAGAGGAGGGAGACATGATAGGTGGAGGAGGGAAGCATTCCAGGGGTGGAGGAGTGACACAAGATAGATGGAGGAGGGAAGCATTCCAGGGTGGAGGAGGGAGATATGATAGGTGGAGGAGGGAAGCATTCCAGATGTGGAGGAGGGAGACATGATAGGTGGAGGAGGGAAGCATTCCAGACGTGGAAGAGGGAGACATCATAGGTGGAGGAGGGAAGCATTCCAGCGGTGGAGGAGGGAGAGATGTTAGGTGGAAGAGGGAAGCCTTCCAGGGGTGGAGGAGGGAGACATCATAGGTGGAGGAGGGAAGCATTCCAGGGGCAGAGGAGGGAGATATGATAGGTGGAGGAACGAAGCATTTCAGAGGTGGAAAAGAGAGACATGATAGGTGGAGGAGGGAAGCATTCCAGAGGTGGTAAAGAGAGACATGATAGGTGGAGGAGGGAAGTATTCCAGAGGTAGAGGAGGGAGACATGATAGGTGGAGGAGGGAAGCATTCCAGGGGTGGAGGAGTGACACAAGATTGATGGAGGAGGGAAGCATTCCAGGGTGGAGGAGGTAGACATGATAGGTGGAGGAGGGAAGCATTCCAGGGTTGGAGGAGGGAGAAACGATAGGTGGAAGAGGGAAGCATTCCAGGGGTGGAGGAGGGAGACATCATAGGTGGAGGAGGGAAGCATTCCAGGGGCAGAGGAGGGAGACATGATAGGTGGAGGAAGGAAGCATTCCAGAGGTGGAAAAGAGAGACATGATAGGTGGAGGAGGGAAGCATACCAGGTGTGGAGGAGGGATACATGATAGGTGGAGGAGGGAAAGATTTCAGGGGTGGAGGAGGGAATCATTCCAAAGGTGGGGGAGGCAAACACGATAGGTGGAGGAGGGAAGCCTTCCAGAGGTGGAGGAGGGAGACATGATAGGTGGAGGAGGGAAGCATTCCAGAGGCAGAGGAGGGAGACACAGTAGGTGGAGGAAGGAAGCATTCCAGAGGTGGAAAAGAGAGACATGATTTGTGGAGGAGGGAAGCATTCCAGGGGTGGAGGATGGAGACATGATAGGTGGAGAAGGGAAGCATTCCAGAGGTGGAGGAGCGAGACATGATAGGTGGAGGAGGGAAGCATTCCAGAAGTAGAGGAGGGAGACATGATAGGTGGAGGAGGGAAGCATTCCAGAGGTGAAGGAGGGAGACATGATAGGTGGAGGAGGGAAGCATTCCAGAGGCGGAGGAGGGAGACACAATAGGTGGAGAAGGGAAGCATTCCAGAGGTGGAGGAGGGAGACAATATAGGTGGAAGAGGGGAGCATTCCAGGGGTGGAGGAGGGAGACATGATAGGTGGAGGAGGAAAGCATTCCAGAGGTGGAAAAGAGAGTCATGATAGGTGTAGGAGGGAAGTATTCCAGAGGTAGAGGAGGGAGACATGATAGGTGGAGGAGGGAAGCATTCCAGGGGTGGAGGAGTGACACAAGATAGATGGAGGAGGGAAGCATTCCAGGGTGGAGGAGGGAGATATGATAGGTGGAGGAGGGAAGCATTCCAGATGTGGAGGAGGGAGATATGATAGGTGGAGGAGGGAAGCATTCCAGACGTGGAAGAGGGAGACATCATAGGTGGAGGAGGGAAGCATTCCAGGGTTGGAGGAGGGAGACACAATATGTGGAGGAGGGAAGCATTCTAGGGGTGGAGGAGGGAGACCTGGTAGGTGGAAGAGGGAAGCACTCCAGGGGTGGAGGAGGGAGACATCATAGTTGGAGGAGGGAAGCATTCCAGAGGTAGAGGAGGGAGACATCATAGGTGGAGGAGGGAAGCATTCCAGGGGTGGAGGGGGGAGACATGATAGGTGGAGGAGGGAAGCATTCCAAGGGTGGAGGGGGAGACATGAAAGGTGGAGGAGTGAAGCATTCCAGAGGTAGGTGAGGGAGACATGATAGGTGGAGGAGGGAAGCATTCCAGGGGTGGAGGAGGGAGACATGATAGGTGGAGGAGGGAAGCATTCCAAAGGTGTAGGAGGGGGACAAGATAGGTGGAGGAGAGAAGCATTCCAGGGGTGGAGGAGGGAGACATGATAGGTGGAGGAGGGAAGCATTCCAGAGGTAGAAGAGGGGACTGTAGCACGAATGACCACGCAGACACGCGGTGTATGGTACTAGAACTGGCCCCTTTTATTTGCGGGGTCACCTGCCCCGTGTCCCCTGTGATGGGTGGGTGTTCAGAGTGGGCACAACAGGAAGCTGAGCACTAGAACATGTCCAGCAGGACACTACATCCCTCCCAAAACTGAATGTAAAAGAAACCAACAAAAGTCAAACCAATGAGGAAAACAAATAAACAATACACAGCACCAATGAGTCTCTTCAGGCTGCCTGCTGGGCAATGCTGGAGCTCTGGACCGCACGGTCAGGATGCTTTAGTCCACCTCAGTGATGTAGGTCAGACTGGCCTGGTCTCGAGGTGCCGAAGTCTATCTATACATTTCCAATAGCGGTCCATCTGGAGCAGTGGGAGAGTCCATTTTGGAGATCTTCTTGCTGGGGCTCAGGTTTCGGTGAACAGCCAACCTGCAAATATGGAGGATGACCTTGGTGTATGAGGGTGCTCCTTGGAGGTGATGATGCTTTCCTGTTCCGGATAGCCGAGCATCTTCAGACTTGCCTCTTCTGCCTGGACTCCCCTCTCACTGGAGCCTTCCTGCTGGGGTGCCATGGGACCGTGTGGACTGCAGATGGATCCCCGCTCTAAGTGTATTACTAATAAACGATTATTGGTGTATATTCTCCACCGTATTTCTGACTCGCCTTTTGGTATGGAAGGCTGAGAGGTGGTCTGTGGTGACCCGGATAGCCCTAAGCGGGTCACTTCCTTCATTTGGTGCCTGAACAGGGGCTCCATTGTGACATGACCCATCCATTTTCCACAGATGGAAGGGAGGACGAGAACACCATCAGGTTGGACTGCCGCTCGGGATACCTGCATGAAGAGATACGTTTCTCGTAGCTGCTGCCTCTGTGCCACCAAAGGGTGCCTCGCCAAGCGGTCATACCAACTGGAGTCCTGAATGGCGAACCCATGATCTGATTGTTTGGTCTGAAATCAGGTGAGTCTGTTTCAGTTTCTGTGGATGTGGTACCACTGTAAATGGGTTTTGGTTCAGCCCTAAGAGCTGTTTTGGTAAAAAGTGTTTCCAAATACTTTGCCAGGCAAAATAACAACTTTGTTTTTCTTTTCTTTGCAATGCCTGCTTTTAGTAAACTTTGGAGTTTGTGTTGTGCTTGTTGTTCTACAGATTCACAGTTAGCCGAATCCCAGCCTGTACTTCCTGAGGGGAGTCCTAATTTTTGATATGTATATAAAACATGGCCTTGGCCCTATTATGTTTAGTACGTTGCGACACAAATATACAAGGGTTAATGCAGAGTTACAGTGGCCTTCCACAGGCTCCTTTGATGAACAAAAGATGGGATTTCTTCAGGAACAGTGAATCTTTTTGCTTTGGTATGTGACTTGGTGTGAGTTATTTTTGGCTTCTGCGCACTTTAACACTGTGTCCCAATGTAAAGTGCGTGCGCACTCTGAGTGCATGTTGTGAGATTATCCTGCCCTCCCATAGGAATGCATGGGGAATGTGTGTGTCCATGGTAGTTCCTGATGCGTGGGGACTGCAGGGTCGAGTTTGGTATGTGCGGACTCGTGTGATTAAATGCTGCGCGATGATGTGCGCGGATTTATTGTGTCTAGTGTGGAAGTGCCACTTCTAGAAGTTGGCATGTCTGTGTAATAAATGTGAAGTGACTGTCTGGCCTGTGATTGGCTGGAGTTGGTTGGTGAGCCTGTCTCCAGGAGTCAGGATGGGTCTGCCCTGGTGGTGAATAGGGAGATTTACATCCAGATGGGTGGGAGGAGTGCACCTGTGACCTGAATAGGGCTGGGCCTTCTCTACACAATGCTGGCTCCGCCCCCTGTGGTGCGACTGATGTCCCTAGCCTGACTAGTGAATGGGGAGAGGGGCTGAGCACAACAGAGAGCTCCAAAACCAGCTGACCGGTTTTCCCTTAACCCTGCAGCCTCAGACAAAGGATTTATGTGTATAAAAAGGGGCTGTGACCCCATGTAAAATATTCTTTGCTGATCCTAACTTGGAGGAGGCCTGCTGCTGCTGGGCGCCAGGAGGACCTCCACTGGGGACTGCCTCCCTGCTTGGAGGGCCCTGTGAGCTGGCCCCTGGGCCCAGCCTTAGCCCCCCACCTGCCTTCCTTCCTTTTTTGACTTTGTACCTGGACCTTTGGGACGTTTGTGGCTTGCCAGTGCCAAAGGAGTGCTGGCCTCCCCCTCAAAAATAGCGCGTTGCGCTCCTGCGGTGATCCCTATCTCGAGGGATTCCCCGGCATGGGGATCCCCCATTTTGCTTCATTTCAGAGCAGGTGCCCACCCTGCAGAATTGATGCTAATTTTATATCCAAGAGTGCAGGAGCCCACCCTGCATTGTGTGCAGCACGGGTGCCCACCCCGCAGATCTGCCGCTTTTCAGTCTCCCGAGCGGATGCCTACCCCGCAATTTTGCCAGATTATGTCCCTAGCGGGTGCCCACCCCACCAGGGACCTTGTGCCTGTGTGTTCTCATATATGACACTAGCGGGTGCCCACCCAGATTTATATTTCAATTTTCGAGGGACCCTACCCCTCGTCTGACTTGTATCACCGCTGCGGCTGGGGATTTCCAGAAGAAGAAAGAGTAGGCATCATATTAAGTGTGTCGGGGAGGGTATCATCAGGCTCCGTAAATCAGGAGCGTTTCTTTTTCTTTCCATTCCAGTAAAAAGATATGGTCCTCGGAAGCTGGTTTCTGGTCCAGGGAAGGCATGGCTTGGCAGTTCGGGCTGGACTGTTCCCATGAGGCACAGGGTCAGACTGATTTGCATATAGCCATGTCTGAACTGGGGTGGCAGAGTTGGCTAAAGAACGGTGATGGATTAAACCCAGATCTTTTGACTGGGTGTGAGTGTTTGATTGATTAAGATGCTCCGTCCATCACCACCCCCTTTTGTACCGTATCTGGATTTGGCACCACCTCTTGGTCCCCGCCCACTACGTAATAATATCTCCGTCCTCTGACTCCGACGGAAGGACTGGCGCTGGGACTCCTTGGAGGGGCTGGGCCCGGTCAGCCAATTAGAAGTTACAGCAGCCCTAAGCTGGCCCTGCCTTCCAAGCAGTTTAACGGCCAGTTTGTATTTGTTTCCGCACCTCCTGAGCATCGCTGCGTCATCCATTCCAAGACGCAATAAAGCTCAGTGGGTTAGTCAATCAGGTGCTGAAATCTGCCTGAAGTTTGGTGGGGCTGACTCGTCTGTCCATCGTTTGGAGGTTGGTAAAAGCAGTACCTTTGCTTTTGTTATGAGTGATGCACATCAGTTAGTACGATATACACACACAACACTAAAGAAGTAAATACTGGTTGTTCCAAAATATTTTGTAGGTTCTGCAGTCTCACCACAGGCAATCAGCAGGCAGAGCGAATTGTAAAGCCGCTGAGTGAGTTAGTGCACCGGCCGCGTTGATGTGAGCTCGAGCCCCTACGACTTAAATCTCTACTGGGATCAAGTAGATGAGTCAGACGCATTGAATTTTTGTTAGCCCAATGCTAGGCTTTGATGGGTTTAAAATTCTACAGTACAATTCTTTTGTCCCCTTGAGCTGTATACAGGCGCGCATCGCCCATTGTGCTGAAAGGGCTTCAGCTCCCCCCGGCCCCACGTTGTGTGTGTCAGCCCGGGGTGGGACAGCTTCCCCGGACACACACACAGCCGCACCCGAGCACTTCACAGGTCTTAAAAAGACCATCTACTTATTCAGGAGGCTTGGTTGTGTTTTCGCGCCTAATTAAAGCCCCAGCATCTCCACTCAGCCGATTGCTTTAAGAATTAGCACCCATCCCCCGAAATTTTGTCTTTAAAATTCCCCCCTCCCCTCCCACACACCCCGAAATTTGGCTCTAGTTGCGCCTCTGGCTGTATATAATAATTTCTTGTTGTGTGTTTCTGTACCGTATTTATTTTTTTGGGCAGTTTTATATGCGCGAACTCGACCCGGAGGCTTTAGAGTGCTTTCCATGATTACCAGTTTCATCACAGACAGGACAGAATAATTGTGTGTAGGGACAGTGAAATTAACTTTTTTGCCCCAAATCACATGATGTTGAGCTGCTGCCGAGACTCAAACCCGGTTCCCCAGCCCAGTTTCAAAGTCGGCAGCTCTGGCCGTTACAGTTTCTTGACGCTCACAACGGCGTTGATGTAAACACAAGAGGACTTCCTTACAGAGAGGAACAGGGAGACCTTTTGACATGTCTGTGCAACTGGAGTCCCGGTGAGTGTTCTCCATACACAGACTGGCTCGTGAATATCTTTACCTTCGTCCCACAGGGTTTTCAAGTCACCCTCCCCGACACACTTAATATGATGCCTACTCTTTCTTACCTTTATGTCTCTAAGATTAAGGGTGTTGCTCAGAAATCTGTCATAAAGGAAGGTCTCGCAAAGGTATGTTAGCAGGGATGACTTGGCCTTTCATGCTTCTGATGAACGGTGTGTTCTTGAGTTCACTCTCGACAAACGGCTTAATTTGAAGAGGTTTTGGGCTTTTATATAATTCACAAAAACAACTGTTACCAGGAAATCTCGAAAATGAAAATCCTCATGCATAAATGGCGCAGAAGTTCCTATGCACGAGTGATAGTTTTTGTGTTCTGGGAAAAAATGTATCTTAAATAATTCCTATTTTCTGTGTACAGTTCTTTTTTACTTCCCAGGTGGTTCCCTTTTCTTGTGACTGTTTTCTTTTTCTTCTCAAACAGTCCCCTTTATTCGTATATACAGCTGCTTTTTTAGGTCTCGTGGCGTTAACCGCGCGAAGCGCGGTCTCGCCAGAGACCTATTGTTAGCGACTCTGCTTTCCAGGAGACTAGACTGGCCAGGCGCATATGAAAGAGTCAGAATTGTGCGGGCCACACGCACGCGAACGCACGTTCCATTGAGCAGCTTATGGTTCCCTTCCAATGCGTGCTTAGAGAGACAGTGCTTTCACTTTGTTTAAGTTTCATTTTTACTGCTGTCCAGATGGCTCTGGGAGTGCGCGGTTAGAGCAACAGTGTTGCCAGCTTTCATTTTCTTTGCACACACGCAGAGACATACACATACGCACACACACTAGCGCACATACACACACGCACACACACGAGCGCACAGAGACACACCCCCCCGCCGCACACACACAAGAGCGCGCGCACACACACACACACCAGTGCACACACACACACCAGCGCACAGAAACACCCCCTCTCCCCCGCCGCCACCCCCACTTCAACTAAGCCCCACTCACCTCACTCCGGACTTCAGCCGCCACCGCGGGGCTCTCCCTCGGGCATGGGAGCCCCGCGTCACCACTGCTCCTCTGGCCGGGCACTCCGTGGGCGTGGGCTTCCAGCAGAAACGGAAGTCCCACCCCAAAGTAGGTTTGGGCAGTGCACGCGCACGTCTATTCCTGCTTCCGCTCATTCCGCTCTGGTATGGGTTTTACCTTTTTTTTACAATAGCGATCGTTTTTTTATTGTTATTGTTATTTATGTAATGCGAATTTGTATAGCGCGAACTTTACCCGAAGGTGTTGCTCATTATTACTGGTTTGGCCCCAGAACAGCCTGATAGGGGGACATCTTTTTCCGACTGCTGAAACCTTTGTACGTTGTGGGCTGAACTCTCCTCACGACCCCTGTGATGCTTCCCGAGGGCTCCTGCTGCGGGGCAACAGGTGGAAGAGAGCCCGTGAGAGTGAAGCGGGGTCCGGCCTGTACTGCATGGATCCTCTCCCGAGCTTAGTCCCGAGTTTAGACTTAAACATGCAGCTGAGGCAGCAAAGTCTTTACATTGAGAAACTTCACTGCATTTATCCAGCCAGGTTGCCCCCAGTAAAAAGAAGGAAGCACCATAACAGCTGTGAGCCCGTGCCTAAGGTGAATCATCAGAGCTGTGTGAATAATAACAGCTGTGAGCCTGTGCCTAAGGTGCCTCAGAGCTGTGTAAATAATACCTGCGTCAGCCCAGTGCGTGAGGTGCATCATCAGAGCTGTGTGAATAATAACAGCTGTGAGCCCATGCCTAAGGTGCATCATCAGAGCTGTGTGAATAATAACTGCGTCAGCTCCGTGCGTGAGGTGCATCATCAGAGCTGTGCGAATAATAGCTGTGAGCCCGTGCCGGAGGTGCATCATCAGAGCTGTGTGAATAATAACAGCTGTGAGCCTGTGCCTAAGGTGCATCAGAACTGTGTGAGAACTGCATCAGCCCCGTGCGTGAGGTGCATCATCAGAGCTGTGTGAATAATAACAGCTGTGAGCACGTGCCTAAGGTGCATCATCATAGCTGTGTGAATAATAACAGCTGGATCATCTCGTTCCTAGCCGGGAGAACTCAGAGAGTCCGACTTCCCCCCTTTAAATCAGAAGCCACCGAAGTCATCTGCGGTGTACCACAAGGATCATCACTCAGTCCCACCCTCTTCAACGTATACATGAGCCCACTCGCCTCCATCGCGCGTCAACACAACCTAAACATCATCTCCTACGCTGACGACACCCAACTGATCCTCTCTCTCACCAAAGACCCCAAAACCGCCAAAACCAATCTTCACGAAGGAATGAAAGAAGTAGCCGTATGGATGAAAGACAGCCGCCTTAAACTTAACTCAGACAAAACGGAAGTGCTCATCCTAGGATCATCCCCCTCTGCCTGGGACGACTCATGGTGGCCTTCAGATCTGGGGCAAGCACCCATACTCACGGACCATGCACGCAACCTTGGCTTCATCCTAGACTCTACTCTCGATGACCAATCAAGTCAACGCCGTCTCGTCCTCCTGCTTCAACGTACTTCGTATGCTCAGAAAAATCTTCAGCTGGATTCCCGCTGAGACAAGAAAGACTGTCACCCACGCACTGGTTACGAGTCGGCTAGACTACGGAAACACCCTCTACGCCGGAATTACAGCCAAATTACAGAAAAAACTTCAACGCATCCAAAACGCATCAGCTAGACTCATTTTGGACATCCCTTGCCAAGATCATATCACCGGCCACCTGAAAGACCTCCACTGGCTTCCCGTCAACAAGAGAATAACGTTCCGTCTTCTCACCCACGCACACAAGGCCCTCTACAAACTAGGGCCCGAATGCCTCAACACTCGACTATCCTTCTACACACCCACTCGCCAACTAAGATCCTCCAATCAAGGCCTCGCCACAGTTCCGCGCATCCACAGATCCACCATGGGAGGAAGATCCTTCTCCTACTTGGCGGCCAAGACCTGGAACTCACTTCCCACTCACCTCCGCCTTACACAGAACCACATCTCCTTCAGAAAAGAACTTAAAACCTGGCTATTCGATAAATAATGAACTCCCTCCCCAAGCGCCTTGAGACCCTCTGGGTGAGTAGTGCGCTATATAAATTCTTGAACTTGAGTTTGAGCCCGTGCGTGAAGTGCACCATCAGAGCTGTGTGAATAATAACTGCGTGCGTGAGGTGCATCATCCACATTGCTCAGGTCACCCAAATTCCTGCACTCTCTACCACACTGCTTTCAAAAACAGCATACTCTTGCACACACTCTCACTGCTCACCAATTCAAAGTTTGCTAAAAATGTTATGCACCGCATTGTCATACACAATGCCAATAACTTAAACTTTAATGCTGCAAGACCTATTACATTGTAAATGCTTGTTTTTAAACTTCCGGGGTATGTCTCCTTATTTCTACGCCTGTCACTCTTTTACTGCCATAGACAGGTCAGTTTATCCCGCATAAAGCTGTTCTATTACTTCAGTTATGTCCCGTAGGCAGGCCCCATTACTGCTGTGTAAATCTCTTTTTTTTACTTCACAAGTAGGGCCCCTTATGCCTTTCTGCACGTTTTTTTTCTAGGTCCACTAATTTCTGTGCACATGTCTCTTTTCCCAGTTGGTCAGCTCAATAGCACTACAGACATTCAGTTGGGTGACTGTGTCATTGTTAGACGGACCGGGAGGGTCGGCCGAGGACACGGGGAGAGGTCTCCGGGGAGAGCCGTCCCCAGCGATCGTACAGACGAGTAACTTCCCCCCCCACAGAGGTACACCACACAAAGATAAGGTTTAACGTTCTTTATAAGCAATCTTTAGGTACGATAGGATGGTACAAGGAGGTCTGGACTCAGGGGTCCCCTCGATTCTAATCTCTTGGATGGGAAGGGGGTAGCGGGACAGTCTTGTTACCAATCTGGTAGATGCGATGATATGATGGATAGCTCACAATCCTCGAGCTCGGCGTTCTAGATGGACGGGCTGCGGCAGCGCCGGCAGGTCCCGAGAGGATCGAAGGTAGCGACGGTCCGCGGCGGCGCCAGCAGGTCCCGGTGAAGGTGGTAGTTACAACGGTCCGCGGCAGCGCCAGCAGGTCCCGACGAGGATGAAGGATTCAGAAGGTTGCGGCAGCGCCAACAGGCAAGACGATAGTTCGCAAGGCAGGGCTACGGCAGCGCCAGTAGTCCGTCAAGGATGAGTTCTTCGCGGTGTCTCTCGACTCCAGGATACAACTGACTTCCTGCTCTGGAGCTGCCCCAGTTATAGGTCTGGCGCCCTTTGATGTCCGGACCCTCGCACTTGGAGGTCGGGAGGTCCGGGATGAGGAAGTCCAGACACCCAGCAGGGGGGTGGAGCCAGCGCCCGGGGGAGCTGGGGGGCGATCAGCACCTGGCGGGGGAGAGCCATCGACACTTCTCTCTCCCATTGACCTGCCAAGTGGTCCGTTCTCCTCCTGGGTGGATGGTGGTGCCGGGATGTCGGGGCCTGGCCAGGCCCAGGGTTAGGGTCGACCTGAGGCCACGCGGCCTCGTGGTGCAGTGTCCAAGATGGCGGCCGGGCCGAGGGAGCCGGTAGTGATTCGGCCCCATGATACAGAGATGTCCGGGGGCAGGAGTCCCGTATGAGACGGGGTGCGGGTTGCTTCTGTGGGTAACACCTGGTGGGCCGGGGCTCGGGCCCTGTCATGCGGGGAGGGAGCAAGCCCTTCATGTGGCCTGTCCAACATGCGTCCCCCCCAGCTGAAGGCGGGGAGAGTCACCCATCCTCTTGGGGACTCTCCTCGTCGAGGCGGAAAAAGCGTGACAGGCCATCTGCGTTGGCGTGGTCTTGGCCAGGTCGATGTTCCACAGTGAAGTCCATCCCCTGCAGGGAGATGGACCAACGCAATAGTTTTGGGTTTTCCCCCCGCATCTGCATTAGCCACTGCAGGGGCCGATGATCTGTCTGCACCCGGAAGTGGGTACCGAAGAGATAGGGCCGGAGCTTTTTGAGGGCCCACACCACTGCGAAGGCCTCCCTCTCGATGGTGCTCCAGCGTTGTTCTCGGGCCAGGAGACGTCTGCTGATGAAGGCCACTGGTTGGTCAAGTCCTTCGGGGTTCAACTGGGAGAGGACCGCTCCAATGCCATGGTCGGAGGCATCCGTTTGTACGATGAATTCCCGACTGTAGTCGGGGCCTGGAGCACCGGGGCAGTGCACATGGCGGCCTTCAGCTTCTCGAAAGCCGCTTGACAGTCTGGGGTCCAGTTGACCTTCTTCGGGTGATTTTTGGATGTGAGTTCCGTGAGGGGCCCCACAATACTGCCATAGTCCCTCACGAACCGCCGGTAGTAGCCTGTGAGCCCCAAGAAGGCTCGGACCTCGGTCTGCGTGACAGGAGGCTGCCAGGACTGGATGGCAGCTATCTTGAGTTGAAGAGGGGCCACCAGACCGCTTCCCACCTGGTGTCCGAGATAGGTCACGGACCCCTGACCTATTTGGCACTTGCTGGCCTTGATTGTGAGGCCGGCCCGTTGGAGGGCCTGCAGGACCTCTCGGAGGTGGTGGAGGTGGTCGGACCAGTGGCGGCTGTACACAACGATGTCGTCCAGGTAGGCAGCGCTGAATTCCTCGAGTCCCGCCAAGACCTGGTTCACCAGTCGCTGAAAAGTAGCTGGAGCATTCTTCATGCCGAATGGCATGACCTTGAAATGGTAGTGGCCATCAGGGGTGGAAAAGGCGGATCGTTCTTGAGCCCGGGGTGTGAGACCGATCTGCCAGTAGCCCGCTGTCAGGTCGAAGATGCTGAGGTAGCGGGCAGCCCCCATGCGGTCGATCAGTTCATCTGCTCGGGGGATGGGATGAGCGTCGGTTCTGGTGACAGCGTTCAAGCCCCGATAGTCGACGCAGAATCGGAGCTCAGGGGTGGTGCCGGGGGCCGCAGCTTTGGGGACCAGCACGACCGGGCTGGCCCAGGGGCTGTCCGAAGGCTTGATGACCCCGAGAGTGAGCATCTTTGACACCTCCTCTTGGATGCAGGCCCGTACCCGATCTGGTACGCGGTACGCCCGATGTCTGATAGGGGGACTGTCTCCAGTGTCCACGTCGTGCAAGCACCAGGGGGTGACCCCTGGGGTGATGGAAAACAGGGTCGCAAACTGCAGCAGGAGGTCCCGGCAGCCTTGGCGCTGTTCCGGGGTGAGGGCATCTGAGAGTCGGACCCCGTCCACGGAACCATCTTTCTCACGGGTCTTTAGGAGATCAGGGAGAGGCTCGGAGTCTTCTTCCGCTCCGCTGTCTGTAGCCATCAGGAGGCTGAGCTCCGAGCGCACAAAGTGGGGTTTGAGTCTATTGGCGTGGAGGACCCGGAGGGGGTTCCGTGAAGATTCCATATCGATGAGATAGGTGACGGGGCTTTTGCGCTCGACCACTTTGAAGGGCCCCGTCCACTTGTCCTGCAAGGCACATGGTTCGGTGGGGGACATCACCCACACTTGTTGGCCAGGTTCGAATTCGATGGAGGAGGTATTTTGATCATACCATTTCTTCATGTCCTCCTGACTGGCCTCAAGGTTCGCTTTCGCCATTTCTCTGAATCGCCTGGTCTGATTGCGTAGGGTCAGGAGGTACTTGAAGACATCTGGAGGGGTGTTTAGGGGGGCCATCTCCCAACCTTCTTTGACTAGGCTGAGGGGCCCTCGCACCGGGTGTCCGTACAAGAGTTCGAACGGGCTGAAGCCGAGGGACTTCTGGGGGACTTCTCGATATGCGAAGAGGAGGCACGGCAGTAGCACATCCCACTGGCGACGGAGGGGCTCTTCCAACCCCCCAATCATCCCTTTGAGCGTGCGGTTGAACCGCTCGACTAGTCCGTTTCCTTGAGGGTGATAGGGGGTCGTGAATCGGTAGGTGACCCCGCACTGTTGCCAGAGGGACTTCATATATTTTGAAATAAAGTTTGTGCCTCTGTCGCTGACGACTTCTCGGGGAAAGCCCACCCGGGAGAAGATCCCCATTAAGGCCCGGCCGACCACCGGGGCTGTTACAGTTCGCAGGGGAACAGCCTCGGGGTAGCGGGTGGCATGGTCCACCAGTACCAGGATGAACCGATGTCCTTGTGCTGTACGGGGGTCCAGGGGCCCCACAATGTCTATTCCCACCCTCTCGAACGGGGTGGTGACAACTGGGAAGGGTTGCAGAGGTGCTTTAAGTTTGTGGCCGCTCTTCCCGCTGGCCTGGCACGTGGGGCAGGACCGGCAGTGATTGAGGACGTCGTTTCTCATCTTGGGCCAGAAAAAGTGGGTCACCAGGCGACTGTAGGTTTTGTCCTGACCCAGGTGTCCAGCCAGGGGGACATCGTGGGCCAAATTTAACAAGAAGTCTCTAAAGCGGAGGGGCACCACCAGCACTCGGCTGGCCCCTAACTCCGCGATTCTCTGTTCACTGTACAACAGGTCGTTGTCCCAATAGATCCAATGGGCTCCGGAGGTGTCCCCTGCGCTCTGGGCGAGGGCTTGCTGGCGGAGTCCCTCGAGGGAGGGACAGGTCTTCTGCTCTTGACGGAACTGTTCCTGGGTGGGCCCCCCTTCTTGACGCCACTGAGCCAGGCCGGGAAGGTCCTGGGGCTGAGCGAGCCCTTCGGGAGTTTGCTCTGGGGGGTCGGTATGGTCGGTGTCTTCTACTGGAGCGATCGGGGGAGGAGGTGCTGGCCATTCGGGTTCTTCTGGTCGGGGAATGGTACGGGCGGCCATAGACCGGGTGGTTACGCACGCCCAGTCCGGGAGGCCCAACATCCCCAGGTGCTCTCTTCTCTCTACGGCGGCCCACGGGGAACTCTCAAGATCATTCCCCAGGAGACAGTCCACGGGGGCATCATCTCGGACCGTCACCTTCAACATGCCGGAGACTCCTCCCCATTCGAAGGGGACGCAGGCCATCCGACATAGACTCTCCGAATTGTCGGCTGAACAGACGGGGCAGAGAATGTTTGGCAGGATCTGTTCTGAGGTCACCAGGTGACAGCGGACGGCCGTCACACTGGCCCCTGTGTCACGTAGTGCTTCGGCCCTGCGCCCATTAATGTTCACCCATTGACTATATTTTCTGGTGTTGGTGGGTAGGGGAGCCCGCGGGACCATGTCTCTTCCTCCTAGGCACGCTAGAACCATGGCGGCCGGTTCCCACTCTTGTTGTTCTTGCTCGCATTCTTCCTGTTCTTCGGAGATTTGTTCTCCCCCCAGGGCGGCGGCAGCTACCTGGCGGGGCCTCGGAGTCTGGTTCTGTGGACAGTTCGGGTCATTGGCGTAGTGGCCGACTCGCTGGCATCGGTGACACGTGACATTGGCTCGGTACCCCGGGCGCACCGGGGGGTTGCCCCGGTTGGCCGGGGGCGGGGTGCTGGCAGCGGGAGCGGCCGGGACGGTGTCTCTTCCTCGTCCCTGGCCTCCTCCTCCTCCTCGGGGACGGTGCTGACCTTGGTTGTTCCGGTTCTGTTCGTGCGGCCCACTCCGGCCTACTCGAGTGCTCTCCCACCGGTCAGCCTCGGCGGCGAGCTGCCGTGGGTCAGTCAATTTACTGTCGAGGAGGTGCTGCCTGAGCTCGACGAAGCAGTTGTTAGAGAGGTGCTCCCACACCATGAGATTAAAAAGTTGCTCGTAGGTCGTTACATGGCTTCCCTTGATCCAGTCCTCGAAGGCTCGGCTGAAATAGTTTACATATTCCACCCAAGTTGTACCCGGGATCCGGGTGCAGTCTCGGAACCTCTGGTGGTACATTTCGGGTGTGAGCCCGTATCGGGTGAGGAGGGCAGCTTTCATGTGGTCATAGGAGGTCATCAGATGGTCTGGGAGCTGTAGCAGGGCATCGCGGCCTTCATTGACGAACCTCCCCCATAGACCGGCTCCCCAGTCACTTCGATCGATCCGGTGGGAGGTCATGGCGATCTCGTAGGCCTTGAACCACTGTTGTATGTCGTCATCTCGGAAATACTCTCGAACGACATCTTTGGGGATGTGTACTTTCTTTTCTGTCGCTCCTGGGGTGCGCGGTTGCTCGGGCACCCCCAGTTCTTTGCTCTGCTTCCGTAGGTCTATTTCGGCTAGTTTGCGTTCGTGTTCGTACGCTAATCTCTTTTCTTCGAGCTCTCTCTGCCTCTGTTTTTCTTCCCGTTCTTCTCGGAGCCGCAGATGTTCTAGGTTCAGTTTTTGTTCGGCTAATTTGAGTTCACCGTCCATTTTGAGCCGGGCCATTTCTAACTCATGTAGTCTGCTTTTTTCTCTCTCTTGGATCTCTTCCTGTGAGAGACCCGTTCTTCGCTCCTCGGGAGCCGTGGTGTTCCTCTCTGATGCTGCAACGTTTTGGTCCGGGGGTCTGACGGCCCCGGTTTCCGCCCAAGACTCAATGGCGTGCTTGAAATCGTCTTTAGTGCTCAGACCGGTGGTAGCAATGCCTAGTTCAATGCAGAATTGTTTCAACTCACGATGGTTGTACTCCTCCAATTTCTCCATCTGGAATTTCTCGGTGGATCCTCTCTCTTTGGTTGTCATTGTGGTTTAGTTGTGGGGTGAGCTACTCTCTGTACGATTACGCGTTGATTCGGATCGCGCCGCTGGCCACCATTGTTAGACGGACCGGGAGGGTCGGCCGAGGACACGGGGAGAGGTCTCCGGGGAGAGCCGTCCCCAGCGATCGTACAGACGAGTAACTTCCCCCCCACAGAGGTACACCACACAAAGATAAGGTTTAACGTTCTTTATAAGCAATCTTTAGGTACGATAGGATGGTACAAGGAGGTCTGGACTCAGGGGTCCCCTCGATTATAATCTCTTGGATGGGAAGGGGGTAGCGGGACAGTCTTGTTACCAATCTGGTAGATGCGATGATATGATGGATAGCTCACAATCCTCGAGCTCGGCGTTCTAGATGGACGGGCCGCGGCAGCGCCGGCAGGTCCCGAGAGGATCGAAGGTAGCGACGGTCCGCGGCGGCGCCAGCAGGTCCCGGTGAAGGTGGTAGTTACAACGGTCCGCGGCAGCGCCAGCAGGTCCCGACGAGGATGAAGGATTCAGAAGGTTGAGGCAGCGCCAACAGGCAAGACGATAGTTCGCAAGGCAGGGCTACGGCAGCGCCAGTAGTCCGTCAAGGATGAGTTCTTCGCGGTGTCTCTCGACTCCAGGATACAACTGACTTCCTGCTCTGGAGCTGCCCCAGTTATAGGTCTGGCGCCCTTTGATGTCCGGACCCTCGCACTTGGAGGTCGGGAGGTCTGGGATGAGGGAGTCCAGACACCCAGCAGGGGGGTGGAGCCAGCGCCCGGGGGAGCTGGGGGCGATCGGCACCTGGCGGGGGAGAGCCATCGACACTTCTCTCTCCCATTGACCTGCCAAGTGGTCCGTTCTCCTCCTGGGTGGATGGTGGTGCCGGGATGTCGGGGCCTGGCCAGGCCCAGGGTTAGGGTCGACCTGAGGCCACGCGGCCTCGTGGTGCAGTGTCCAAGATGGCGGCCGGGCCGGGCGAGGGAGCCGGTAGTGATTCGGCCCCATGATACAGAGATGTCCGGGGGCAGGAGTCCCGTATGAGACGGGGTGCGGGTTGCTTCTGTGGGTAACACCTGGTGGGCCGGGGCTCGGGCCCTGTCATGCGGGGAGGGAGCAAGCCCTTCATGTGGCCTGTCCAACAGTCATTATGTGCAGTGCTGAGATACAGTAAAAATCTACAAAGCGCTTTATAAAAACTTATGTGCTTATGCTGAAGATTTGTAAGCCCACACTTATATTGTTACAAGCAAAGCTATATGTTTCAGAATGTAATTTGCTTTTGGAAAAAAGTTCAGGACTGGCGAAGTTATCACTTGTAACTTTGTGTCCTGCTGGAGTACTGCAAACTATACAGACTTCACAATATGGTACCATAGCATAAGGTGTTTGTGACTTCTAAACCCTTAGCACTCCGCATACTTGTTTTTTTCCAGGGCTCAATTCCCCGCCTCGGCGGGTCTTTGGCTCAAAATTCCACGGACCTGATAATTCTCGCCTCGGTGCCTATTCCAATCATGGAGTCCCACTCTGCAACTCTGGGCAATAGCTTGCATAATCACCACAACGGCCCCCACAATGCTAAGGATGCCTGGCCTCCACCTTGGGGGTGCCCAGGAGTGGACGCCTCACAGGGAAAGCCAGGATGGGTTCCACAGCGGTATTCGTACAAGCGCCTTGAGACCCTTGCGGGTGAGTAGTGCGCTATACAAGTATCAATTTACTTTTGTGGCCTGCCAGCGCCTAGGGAGTGCTGGCCTCCCCCTAAAAAATAGCGCGTTGCGCCGCTGGTGTGGCAATCCCTATCTCGAGGGATTCCCGGCGTGGGGATCCCCCCTTTTGCTTAATTTCAGAGCAGGTGCCCAATCTGCAGAATTGCCGCTATTTTTATATCCAAGAGTGCAGGAGCCCACCCTGCATTGTGTGCGGCGCGGTTGCCCACCCCGCAGATCTGCCGCTTTTCAGTCTCCCGAGCGGGTGCCTACCCCGCAATTTTGCCGGTTTATGTCCCTAGTGGGTTCCCACCCCGCCAGGGACCTTGTGCCCGTGTGTTCTCATATATGTCCCTAGCGGGTGCCCACCCCGCATTATATTTCAATTTACGAGGGACCCTACCCTAGGCATGGGCGGAAAATCCGTTCCGCTCGCGGATTTTGCGGATTTTCGGGAAATCCGCAATCCGCGAGATTTGCGAATCTCCCGCAAAATCCGCAAATCCGCGAGCAGCGGATTTTGCTCGCACTGCTCGCACTGTTCGCGTGAGTTCGCGTGAGTTCGCGCCCCGCGAATAAGTGCAAAATTGCAGAAATACGATTTTAGCAAAACTGAAAGTTACTACTTACCAGGTTCAAAAGTTCAGGCTCATCATTAGTAGCCATTTCCTGTAGTGCTTCCTGAGGGGCCCCTCCAGAGTTCAGTTGCCAGTTGAAACTATTATGTGACCCTGCTCTGAACCTCAGAATAGTTACACATATGCCACAAAGGTCCTGAATTACAGCTAAGGGAGACAAGCAGGAGCCAGGCTGGAAGTTAAAATCCATTAATCAGCCCCTAATTCATTATTGTCAGTTGGGGCAGGGCAGGTGTTGTAACTAATTTTGCAACAATGAAAGCACTTAGCAAGTGCAAAAGATCACTAATCAGGGCGCACTAAGGAAGCAGGTGCCAGCTAAAAAAATATTCTGTGACACATTAATCAGCTCCAAATTAATTCAGGTCACTTGAGGCAGGGAAGGTGTGATTTGCTTTGCCGAAAATAATGTACACTGGACAACCAGAGGGTGTGGTGATGAAACAGAGGGTGGCATGGGTGGGCCAGAGGGTGGCATGAGTAGTCAGAGAGTGGCAGTGGTGACAGAGAGTGGCAGTGATGAAGAAGAGTGTCCCAAACAGGCTGGACACGTAGAAACAACAAGTTCGCGAAACTTGCGACCCGACAGGTAAGTTCGCAATTTGCGAAAGTGTACAAAACCCTCGCGAACTGGCAGAAACACGGGCGAACACAAAAAAAAAAAATCCGCAAATTCGCGGGAATTCGCGGATTTTGCGGATTGCGAATCCGCAAATCCGCAAAATTCGCGAACGCGAGATCCGCAAAATTCGCTCATGCTTACCCTACCCCTCGTCTGACAGCGTATTGCCTGCCGTGGGGCGGGACTTCTGGTTTCCCGAAAGAAAGCCCAGCGCCCACGTAATCCCCCGGAAGCCGAGAGAGGACCTCGCTGCCAGGCCCGGACTGGCCATAGCAGGCACCGGGCAATCCCCCGGTGTGCCGCATGGGTGGGGGCCGCAAAATCAGCCCGTTAACAAAATCGGCCGAAAACCGGCCCTGGCACAGAGCTTGGCGCAACCTCCAACCCCCCGAGTGGGGATTGGGGCCGGCCGAGCACTTTGCCAGGGCCGGTTTTGGTTCTCAGTCCGGCCCTGCTCGCTGCGTCAGCACCCGGGGCTCCCGAGAGCGAGGGAAACCCCCGTGGTGCCCAGAGTAGCGCTGGGTCAAGGATCAGCCTGGTCGAGGGAATCCCGCAGACAGACGCAGCGTGACCAGGAGAAGAGTGGAGCTCCCCGGCGTGGAGGAGCGCCCCGCAGTGACAGCAGCCCGGCAGAGGAGAGAGAGCGGAGACGTTGCCCATAGAGCCCGGTGAGTGGGGCTCGGGCTTCGGAGGTTGAGGAATGTGTTGGGGCCCGAGGCCGGTGTCCGCCCCCCTCCTACCAGTACTTACTCCAACGTGGAGAAGTTGCTGATTCAGAGCCCGAGAGGCTCCAACGTAGGGGGTATTTTGCATCTCGAGCCCACGAGGCTCCAACATGACCCGGGCACATTTTGTTTCAGAGCCCAAGAGGCTCCAACGTCTGGGGCATTATTATCTCGAGCCCACAGGGCTCTAACTAGCATTACAGGCATCTGAGCCTGAGAGGCTACTGGGCATTTTTATATTCAGAGCCCACGAGGCTCCCACTGGATTTTTGGGCACTGCTGTTTCATTGAGCCCCACAGGAGAGCTAGGAGGCACGCTGGTGCCATTGAGGAACCGGAATCGATTTCCGGTTATGAGACGCATATAATCGATTACTTAGAATTAGCATGATGTATCTAAATAACTTACCACAAATACGCAAACACTAACATAAACCCGATTTGCAGTAATTCAGGTTTCTGACATACACCGCTTTTTACAGGACTCGAAGCGTGTGGTGAGTTGAGAGAGACTGATGGTAAGTTCATAGTCTGCTATCGGCACTCATCCTTATGTACCCCGTGTTGGGTTGGGTACAGACTGCGGATTTGAAACGGACTATTGCGAGGTGAGAATTACCTCCTCATTTCGGTCCTTTTGTTGTTGCCTGCTCCAGTAAGGAATCTCCTGGATCAAGAGTTTCCACTTTAGAGTAATTGCAATCCTGAACTTGAGTGGGTTGTGTTCTGTTATCTTTTGTGTTTTCTTTTGTTACAAACATTCAAACTGCCAAGGAAGACAGTGTAAGGGAACCAGACTTTACAGCTATCCGATTAAAGACGTTTATGATAGCTGGTTCCATAGTTTTCAAGCGAAGTTCGCCCAACAACATAAACATTGCATATGTACAAGGATTGTGTACGACTATAGGGTACAGATCGTATTAAGAGGCATTAATAGATCCTGTTGCCCTCTCCTTCGTTTTTTTTCCACAACCTTTTGATTTTGTCTCAACTTCAGAAGAGAGTTCACAGGGGATTCAGGGAAGCCACGGACCTAAGAACTGTACCTGATGAATACTGGTATGATGCGCAGAGACTTGTTGCATGTTTTACGGTTAACAATTCAGTGTCCTCTATCTGTTCTTTGTTTCCTTATGGTAGGTCTGGTCCCTGGTATTTCCTTTATCTCTTCTGGTATTTGAGGCTACAACCCTTTCCTTTCCAGGTAGGACCACAGACATATATAGCTCATGGGTAAAGGAAGGAATCTCTTTTGACTTGTGTACAACTCATTGTGTATATACTTAGTGCACTTGTATTGTTGTTTCAGCTCTCCCTCCCCGCTTCCCCTTCCTTTTCCTCCCTCGCTCGACTGCCTTGGTGATCTGTATGCTTTTAGCTAGACACTGGGGACGTCGGGAGGTGGAACCCCTTTATCTTCAGCACAATTCCGAAGACAGGAGCGACTGAGCCTGACTATGAGCATAGAGAAAACGAAAGCAAGGATAAGGTAGAGAAAAAGGCCAAAGACCTCAAAACTCGGGTGCTGCTACAGCAAGTTGTCCGGGGACAAGGAGGGGGGAGAGGAGCCAGAGGGCCCATGTCCAGAGAAGCGGGCCCAGGCCGAGGCACGGGCGGGGCTCCGACAGTAGGGTTAAACCAATGTTCATACTGTAGAGAGGAAGGACATTGGAAAGCACAGTGTCCGTTGATGCTTGCCCAGAACGGTGCAGTCCGAGGGCGAGGACGAGGACGAGGCGGCCCCGATCGGAGTGATATGCGCAGAGAGGAAGGATCAGGCAAGCCTGAGCAAAATCATTTCGATGGTCACCAAGGCAGGTAGTATTATCATGAGGATTACGCATGTGAGGATCAGGATTCATATGTCCACGCATAGGACAGCCAGGGACAGAGTATGGGCCAAGTGTCGATCTCGGTCAATCAACAGGGACCTTATGTAAAAGTGGAATTGATGGGGACTTCTGAGAATTTCCTAATTGACACGGGAGCAATGAATAGTTCAGTTGCTCGATCATTGGTTCCAGGGGCGGCTCTGTCCGGGCAAAATAATGTTTCAGTGGGATTCTCGGGAGTCCCGGTTGTCAGTCCCATTTCAAAACCTCTCCCCTTCACAATTGGTCCTGCCACCGTCGACACACCTTTTCTGTTAACTTCACATTGTGGGGAGAATTTGCTCGGATTGGATATGCTGAAAAAATTAAATGCCACAATACATTGCTCCGCTGATGGGGTTTATTTAACAATACAACCCTACGCTGACTGCATGAAACAATGGTTTGCTAAAAATGAACCTCTTCCACCTGAGTTTGATGGCATTCCCTCGACCCTATGGGCAACTGGGGATGCGGACGTGGGTAAGTTGGATATTCCCCCGGTCCGTATTACGTTGAAAACTGGGGCCAAATTACCACGCGTCCCGCAGCATAAAATAGCACCAGCCGGTGAACGGGCTCTGCTGTCCATTATTCAAGACCTCATTGACAAAGGGGTAGTGGAAGAAACGGCTGCTAATATTTGCAATAGCCTTTTTCCCCCGATTTTAAAAAAGAATTCTGATTCCGGTACACGGGGACATGGTGATGCTTACCGTTTTGTGATTGACCTTAGAGCCATTAATAAGATTGTTGTACCACAGTATCCTGTGGTGACAGACATCACCACGATCCTCACGATGATTCCACCAACTGCCCAGTATTTTTCGGTCATAGACCTGAAAAATGCTTTCTTCAGCATTCCTATCCATCCCGGTAGCAGACAGATTTTCGGATTCTCGTTATCTGGCCGAAGCTTCCGCTTCTGTCGCGCACCTCAAGGCTATACTGAAAGTCCGAGCATATATAGCCAAGCCCTTAAGGCTTTGTTGGATGACCTGGAATTGCCGAAAGGCAATGTATTGCTGCAATATGTGGATGACCTACTAATTGCTTCAGACACAGAAGAAGGCTGCAAGGCTGCAACCGTTAAATTGCTACACCACTTGGCAGCAAAAGGGAATAAGGTGTCCTTGTCTAAATTCCAATACTGTCGACAGGAGGTAACCTACCTAGGTCATCTACTGTCGAAGGAAGGTAGGTGACAAACCCCTGAACGTATTACTACCATTTCTAATATGTCTGTTCCTTGCACGCAGCGCGAAGTTCGTGCTTTTCTTGGCATCACTTCTTACTGTCACCAATGGATACCTAACTTTTCATTGCTCGCTAAACCTCTGTTGCATCTGACTACTAAGGACGGGCATGAACCCTCCCCTGGACGGATGAATGTCAGCACTCTTTTGACTCTTTAAAAACTGCTTTATGTTCCGCTCCTGTCTTGGGCACTCCTGACTACAGTAAACCTTTTGTACTATACGTGCATGAGGTCGACGGTTGCTCACTTTCAGTGTTAACGCAGGACTTTGGTGGTAAGCAAAGACCTTGCACTTATTTGTCAGCCACATTGGATAATGTCGCCAGAGCACTTCCTAGCTGTCTGAGGGCCACAGCAGCTGTTGCGGTGGCCATCCGGCAGTCGGAAGGACTCGTTCTAAATTCCAATCTGACGGTGATTGTGCCGCATGCTGTGGACACATTGCTAAATAAAACCATAACACAGCATCTCACAAGTGCACACCTCACTGGATATGACTTGACATTGTTTGCACCACACATCACGATCACACGATGTGCAACACTAAATCCAGCTACACTGCTACCACTCCCTTCGAGTGAAACTACCAATGACACACATGATTGCATTTACCGTACTGAAGAAGAAACTAAAGGAAGAATTGACCTTACCGACATTCCTCTATCTGACCCTCAGGGAGAGTTATATGTGGATGGGTCCTGTTTTAAACTAGCAGATGGAACAACAACAGCTGCATATGCAATTACCACTTTGAAGACAGTAGTTGAAACATTTAGAGTACCCCACCGGTCAGCCCAAGCTGCTGAACTGATGGCTTTACTACGAGCCTGTGAATTGAGTGAAGGACTCAAAGTCAACATCTACACAGACAGCCAATACGCTTTAGGCGTAGCCCATAGTTTTGGGCGGCTGTGGAGGGAGCGGGGTTTCCTTACTTCCCATGGATAGAAAATACAGAACGGCCCCCTGGTTTTACGACTGTTAGATGCCCTCACTCTACCCAAGAAATTAGCCATAATCAAATGCAGTGCACACAAAGCAATAGTGGACGAAGTGGGGGAAGGGAATGCTTTCGCAGACCAGGTGGCCAAACAGACAGCTCAATCCCCAATGTCAGCCATGTTTGTGACGTCCTCTGCAAGATGGGTGGAGGAAATGATGGATAAAATCTTGAGTGAAATGAGAGAGAAATTCTCAATATCGGAAGGGAATCAATCTAAAATTCAAGAAGTAGTCGAAAACCTTGACAAGAAACGGAAAGATTTAGGAGTACGAGTAACGGCTGTGGAAAACGAAATTGGTACTTTAATCAAAAAAGTAGACGCAAACCAAAGAGAGATACGACAGATAAAAGACAGTGAGAGGGCTATCAAAGAAAAACTTGAATCCCTGGAGAATCAAGGAAGACGCAACAACCTCAGATTATTGAATATTCCTGAAAATTCGGAAGGGTCAGAAAGAAAATCATATGTCATATCTTTGCTGGAGGAGTTCTTTCCCTGGGCAAAAGATTGGGAGATATCAACAGACATCCAGCGAGTACATAGGGATCCCTTTAGAAAAAGTAAAGATCGAAAAGCCCCAAGGAAAATACTAATACATTTCAGGACTTATTCTCTGAAGGAAAGATTACTCAATGAAGGACTAAAGAGCGGATCTTTTAATAAGGAAAACTGGTCATTTCGCGTCAGGTCAGATATATGCAAGGCCACGCAAGATAGGCAATGGGAGCTGGGGAAATATATGCAAGAGTTAAAAAGCTTGGGAGCAAATGTCCAACTGAAATTCCCAGCAGCCTTAAGAATAATGTGGAGAAACAAGATGCACAATCTAAGAGAACCGAAAGAGGTAGAAAATCTTATCCAGATGATAAAAGACCAAATTGAAATCGACAAGATGAATCAAGTCTAATGAAATAGGAGGAGAAGCTTAAAGAACTTTTTGGTAGCAAAACATGAAACTGATCTAAAAACCAAAACATTTTAATTCAAAGGGGAAAGTGAAGGCAAAATAACCACCTAATAAGCAGTTTGCAATAAAAAGGCTGGCGCAGAGGAGCACGAAAAGGGTGGAAAATACCACCTGAAAAAAGAAGAAGGGAGGCTTCCTCAGGGTGGGATGATCCGCCTACACCGTACAATAAATATGTAAGATATAATCACAAGTGGGTTGGGAGCAAAATAGGGAGAAAAAAAACAAAAAAATAACCTCAAACTTGGTAAACAAATGTTTTCGTTAGGGACAAGATGGTCCTTTTTGTCTTTACTTTTTCAGCCAAATTTTCTTTTTAAAACGGAATGGTGAAAGAAAATATGATAAAAATACTCTCATGGAATGTTAATGGTCTGAGAACTCCCAAGAGAAGAATAAGAATCTTGGAGTATCTAAAAGAGGTAGAAAGTGAGATAATTATCCTTCAAGAAACTCACTTAATAAAATCAGAGTGGTCTCAAATTGTGAAAAACTTACATTGGATTGGCTCAAGCATTCATACATCACAAGACTGCAATATAAAAGGAGTGGCAATTATCATAAAAAAAGCACTGAATGCTAAACTGGAATCAGAAGAGGTTGATAAAAAGGGAAGATGGGCAATGGCCAAAATTAGAATATTAGGCTCCACACTTATGATAGCAGGATATTATGGCCCAAATATTGATGACCCGGCGACACTTAAGAAACTATACTCAGAATTAATAACATCCGCAGTCCCGATAATCATAGGAGGAGACTATAATATAATATTAGACCCAACCGTAGATAGGCAACCCCCCTCTAAACAAAGGAATTCACCAAAGATGAGGGAATGGTTGGGGATCCTGAATAGAGATCTAAACATGGATGATATGTGGAAACAAAAGGGTGAAAAAACATACCCGTTTACTTTCCACAATAAAAAAATTAGGTCACAAATCTAGGATAGATTTCTTTTTAATAAGCAACTCAATTCGGGATAAGGTTAAAAGTATCGAACATAAATCTGCCCACCTATCGGATCACTCGGCTGTCCAACTAGAACTTTCATTAACACAAAGTTTAACTCCGACTAGATGGACTCTGGATCGATCAATCCTAACAACGGATGAAAGTGTGGATCAACTGCTAAAATCGACAACTAACTACTTTGCAGACAATGGTGAAGAATCCTCTGAAAGAATTAAATGGGACACTTACAAAGCAGTAATAAGAAGTCACTTACTTAGTTTGGGTGCACATAAACATAAGCGAAGGAAAACCGACATGCAAAATCTAGAGAAAGAAATTAAGGAAACAGAAACACAATTGGGAGCCAGCCCATCTCCGATTTCTAAAGAAAAACTAACTGAGAGGGTATGTAAGTTAAAAGAGACCTTATCAGACTACTTGGAGAGTATAGTGCAAGAGAAATGGGAGAACAGTAAATTGGCTAAACACGAATATGGGGAAGGCTGTGGGAAAATGTTAACCTGGAAGTTGAAAACAGACCAGACAAGGAATACTATATTATCCGTGTATACCAAAGACCAATCAGCCCTATGCGAAGATGACTCCTCAATAAGGCAAGAATTTGCAGAGTTCTTCTCAACAATATACAAAGAGGATATAAATCCAACAACTGAGATTATTAAGGAATATCTAGAAGGAAAAAGAATGCCAAAACTAACGGAAGAGGAATGCGTTTTCTTAAATAGTGTTATAACATCTGAGGAAGTTAGACTTGCAATAGGTAGCCTAAAGAAGGGTAAAGCGGCAGGACCTGACGCCCTTCCGAATGAATTTTACATAGCATTAAAAGAGCCTTTAATTGAGCACTTGACAAAAGTCATGAATAAGATTTACATGGAGCATGAAAAAATCTTTGATTCATGGAATGACGCCACAATAAGTCTTATATTAAAACCGGGGAAAAACCCAAAAATCTGTGAGTCTTACAGACCAATATCCTTACTTAATTGCGACTATAAACTATTTATGAATATAATAGCGAAAAGACTATCAAAACTAATGCCGAATCTGATTGATCAAGATCAGAAGGGTTTCATAAAGGGCAGACAAATTCAAGAAATAACACATGAATTACTAGTGACAATCGACGTAGCTATATCAGAACAACTACCCCTCACGATCATCACCTATGACGCAGCAAAAGCTTTTGATCGCGTAAATTGCTTATTCTTAAACAATATCATAGAGAAAAATAACCTGGGAAGTAATTTTAGTCATATGGTGAAGGAAATTTACACAAATCCTAGAGCAAAAATATTAGTGAACGGAAGTTTGACAAGTAATATCACTATCCAGAGGGGTACGAGGCAAGGCTGCCCCTTATCGCCATTACTTTTCAATTTATATATTGAACCTTTAGCTTGTTCAATTAGAAATCTTACCCAAATAACACCTTTTAAATACAAAAACTGGGAAAAGAAAGTAGCATTATATGCAGATGACCTTATGGTTTTTAC
Organism: Lissotriton vulgaris; assembly: GCF_964263255.1. NCBI lineage: Eukaryota > Metazoa > Chordata > Amphibia > Caudata > Salamandridae > Lissotriton > Lissotriton vulgaris. Next base: position 103,735 of record NW_028249807.1, read on the forward strand.
AGATAATCACAATAATTCAGAATCAGCAATTAAAGAAATAATGAATGACTTTGGCAGGGTCTCAGGCCATTTGATAAACATTAACAAGACAGAGGCAATGAGTTGGACCTGTACGACAAAACCTGCTTTCTCAAAGGAAAAAAAAAGATATTTAGGGATCACGCTAACCGAAGATCTGAATAAAATCCCCCAATTAAACTTAAATCTAGTGGTAAAAGAAATGAGAAGACTCTTTAAAATATGGTCCGGTCTACCATTAAACTTTTTGGGCAAATCAAACGCAGTCAAAATGACCATCATTCCCAAATTCACATATCTTTTTAACACGATTCCGTTGGAGTTTAATAAAGCTGCCCTAAAGAAAATACAGGGAGAAATATCCAGTTTTATTTGGTCAAAGAAGAGCACAAGAATTGCGTGGAGCAAACTCAGGAGAAGGAAGAATCAAGGGGGCATCGCAAGTCCGGACATTATTGAATATTGTAGGGCTTTTCAGTTTAAAAACTTTAGAACGTTGCTAATGAAGCACGGTAATTTCCCGAACTTCCTTCAACACATTACAAATGGAGAAGACTATTTCCTTTTCAAATTTGGCCATCCCAAATTTTTTAAGAAAGTAAAATTGAAGCTGTTAACTAATGCGGTCAAACTATGGACACAATTTAGAAGTATTCTGAGGATTCCATACTATAGCAATATGGCCCCAATTTGGGACTCTCCTGGAACTCCAGATTGCCTCAAAGATGCACTATCCAGTATAATTAGACAACTAGGCTTCGATAAATGGGGACAACTTCTATGTGAAAATGAACTAATATCATGGGAACACCTGCACACAATATCGGAAGGGAAAGTGTCGAAGTTTAAATATTACCAACTGAAGAGCTGGGCAAATACCATTCCGAAAGAGACAACGGACCCAGGAAACTTCGAAAAGGAAATGACAAAGGAATCCATAATAACAAAAGAAATATCAAAATGGTATTGGGCATTAATTGACACTGGAGAAGAAGACCAACCAATATCTGAAAAAATATGGAGAAGAGAGTTTACTAACGAAGAAATTGATCTAAATATGATGTGGAAAAAATCTTCAGAACTATGCTGGGAGTGTGTAAATCCTGCCGCTCTAAAAAGAAATCATTTGTTCTCAATACATAGAGCGTACTGGACTCCAAAGAGATTATCAAGCTTCAAAGGCGCATCAATAAAATCTTGCAGTAAATGTGGTGAAGAAAAAGCAGATGACACCCATATGTTTCACCATTGCCCGGCACTTGCGCATTTCTGGCAGAAGATTGGTAAGACACTCTCGGATCTAATGAGAACCCCAATAACTGTAAGTACCTCTTTAATCATTTTTAGGATCACCTTAAATACCATTAGATTAAGTAAAACTCAGGAAAAATTAATGTTTGCACTGATATTACTTGCACGTAGAGAGATTTGTATAAACTGGATAAAATCGACTCCCCCGTCTTATGAGGACTGGTTAAACTCTGTAATTACGGTGTGTAGGCTGGATAGGAAAGGGAATAGTACTAAAAGAATGCAGTATTGGGAGATATGGGTACATTTTTTTACTCCTGAATGATTATATAGACCTTTTCTTTTTCTTTTTTTCTCTTTTTTGTTTACCAATGATTAAAGCGGAGACAATAATTTCCTGGCAGATCTGGATTTCTGTCGAGTAGCTCTAGGGCTAGCTCATCACAGAACGCTGGAATTATTGTGTTGGATAAGGGTAAAAAGGAGAAATTTGACAGGTCTTGAAAAACAGCTGGGAAACTCCCCTCTAGGATACTCAACAGAATTCCGGGGCAGTGAAGGTATACAACTCGAACAGATCGTCAATTTCCCCCGAGCACCTTATTATTCACATCCTTGCCGCAGTATGAGGTTAAAAAAAAAAAAAAAAAAAAAAAAGATGGGTGGAGGAATCTGAATTGTTTGATATTACTATGGAAAGTGTGAGAGAATTACAGAAGGAAGCCACCCCCGCAGAATTAGAGAAATGGGAAAAAGAGGTAGGGAGACTGGACGAGAACAATTGTTGGGTCGATCTGACAGAAAAACAGAGGTGGTTACTACCCAATGCATTAGTACAGGCCGTTGTAACTATGGCTCACGGTCCTGCCCACGTGGGAGCCAAAGGTATTTGTGGACTCCTGGACCCAGTATGGAATAACCCTAACATACAAAGGACGGCTGTCCGGTTAGTCCAATACTGCATGGTCTGTTTGCAACACAATCCGGGGAAGGGAGAAAATGTCCTGAGTGGGAACTTTGCACCTCCAACGCTGCCTTTTGAAGTACTCCAGATGGATTCCATCCACATGGAGCGTGTTAATAACTTAAAATACGTCCTGGTGGTGGTTTGTGCTTTTAGCACATGGGTTGAGGCCTACCCTACCAAGGAGAATACTGCTATGGCCACAGCAAAGGCCCTTCTCAAAGAGTTTGTGCCCCGCTTCGGTTTGCCCCGCTTGATCTGGTCAGACAATGGGGGGCACTTCCATGGGGCCCTTGTTAAGCATATTTGTGATGGTTTACAAATAAAACAGAAATTCCACGCAGCGCGACATTCACAATCAGCAGGGCTCGTGGAGAAGTACAATGGGATTCTTAAGCTCAAGATGGCCAAAATTCAGGAAAGCACAGGGTTGAAATGGCCTGACACCTTGCCCTTGGCCCTCACGTCACTACGGGTCACCCCACATTCTCGCTCCGGCCTTTCTCCTTATGAGATCACCTTTGGCAGGCCCGCTAATGTATGGGGGTACCCAGGCCACGATCCTTTTCTGATATTGAATATCCTATGTTGATTGATTATCTGTATGCTTTGACTAAAGATCTCCATTCTATTCATCAGCAGGTAGCACCTGTGCTGCAGCCTCTGCCAGAGGGCCCCGGACATCGATTGGAACCAGGCCAGTGGGTATTGGTCAAGAAGTATGAGCGGGACACCAGCCTGGCCCCGCGGTGGTCCGAGCCACAACAGATCCTACTAGCCACCCGGACGGCTGTCAAAGCGGATGGGAGGAAACATTGGATTCATGTTTCCCATCTGAAGAAGCTGCCACTTACACTTCCATATTATCAGCAACGCCCAGGGGGAATTCTGACACAGGAAATTGAGAGAGCAGCTGCATTCGTACCCTTCTCCGACGCCTGCGAGATTGAAGAAAGGCAAGAGGAGAGAGTGACGAGATCAGGTGAACCGGTCTCTGCTGAATCTGCAATTGCTTTGAATCCTGTTTTGAGTACTTCGGCAAGCGAAAGTTCTAATGAGAGAGAGATACCTGCAGTGCTATTTTCTGATCAGGAAGCTCCGGGTCATGTGCGATACAACCTGCGGCCGAGAAAACATCACGGTGCCTCAGACCCCACCACTAGGAGATAAGGAAAGACTCGATTGAATAGATAGGGTTTGCTAGTTTGCTGGTCTGAGGTACTGAGCGAAACACTGGACTGAACCCGTTGAGAGCTGGAACTTTGATCACTGTGCTCTGTTCAGCAAGAAAAGACCAGCTATTGTGAACGGCCAGGTTGCACAACGGAATCATTCTGACCACCACTCTTTGTTTTCTTGAGATGAACGATAGGAGTCTATCTGTGAGGCTCTGACGGACACAGGGAGAAGAAATCTCTGGCAGAACGGACTGCTAGGCCCGAGTTTATTTTTGGACTTTTAGCTAGGAATGTACCCTTTTGGTCGTATTGTCTTAGAAGAAGAATTTCCCATTGCACCCCGACACGTACCATTCTATGAACCAATGTTCTCAACCTGGACCACCAGGGTCAAGGTAGCCTTTGTGTTGGTTCTGACTGTTATAATAGCTGTTTTTATGGGCTTATTCGTATATCTAGAGCATAAATATCCTTTGTTAAACAAAGAAGGGGGACCAAGGAGCTATAAAGGTCCAGTGTCCATGCTCCTAATATAAATCTATTTATAAAAAAGAGGACAAAGTTCCTAGATCAGGGTGCAAAAGTCACCCATAGTTCAAGGTGCAAACAGTCACCAACAAGGGTGCAAAAGTCACCTATGTATCAAGGTGCAAAAAGTCACTAACAAGTGTGCAAAAGTCACCCATGAATCGGGGTGCTAACAGTCACCCATATTTAAAAACACTGAGAGATTAAGAAAAAAGGTAGACTAAAGTAATCCTAGGTTTGGAAATGTCCTAATGTGAGAGGGAAAATAATTCTACATCCTCTGCTGCCCTCATACACCCCGGGGGTGTCATGCTTCATCATCGGGCGTTTGCTCCTCGTAGGGCCGGCGCTGCAATTCCCTACGGGTCCCCCTTGTTGGTGACTGTTTGCACCTTGAACTATGGGTGACTTTTGCACATAAATATCCTTTGCAAACATTTTTACCCTCTACTGTTGCACCACCCGAGCATTTGCTGTTCACCCTAGCACCCCACAAACAACGACATCGCCAGACCTATGCGAAAAATGTATTTGTCGAAATGCTTCATCAGACGCACAGTGTTACCAACACTACTGACTGCTGGGTTTGTGGGCTTCTGCCTTCTGTTGTGCATAATCACGATCTGTTCCTCTCACTACCCCTGTCCTATCTAGGGAGCTGTGAAGCATGGTTCAAACTGTTTTCCGCCATGTACATCAGAATATATAAAATAACAGGCATTACAATGTGAATGATTATAATATGATTTTAGCATATGTCGAGGAACATCCGGGATTTGACCCGCAAGGTAACGGGGGACGGGGATCGATAGACCCTCGGGCGTTTATGAATAGGTACATGGAGGTTAGGAACAGTACCTGGCTGCAGGATGAACTCTATGATTTTAACCATTTTAATGCTTCCCAATATTTCCAGCTTTTTGTTGAACAAAATGTTACAAGCGACCACATGGTACCCATTCCTATTTTAAATACTTCCTCCGATTTCTGTGTACAAGGGATTGGGCATGTACAGGTTGGTGACAGTATCTGCAATTATACCTATTGTATGAAGAAAATTAGTAGTCCACCATTGTTGACGCCACCCAAAGTGTATTTTGTATGTGGGGAAAATGCTTACACTTGCTTACCCCATGGTTGGGCTGGGCACTGCTATTTGTCCAACCTGTACCCGCCTGTATACATAGCACCATCTGACTATCACATAACTCACCAGCTACACCCAGCAAGCGCAATACCCAATAGGCAACGCAGACAGCTCATCGCAACAGAAGTAGATCAGACAGACACCTCCTTGCAGCAGTTCACAGATTTTAGCAAGGGTTTGGTCCCATTCTGGGGACCTATATTTAATAGCAGAGAAATAAGAAGGTTGTCCAGAATAGTGGAAAATGTCATTAACATCACTATTGACATCTTGGCCAATCTTACGGTTGAGCTTCAGGTGACCAGGCTCGTTGCGCTCCAAAACCGTATGGTTTTGGACGTTATCTTGGCTGATCGAGGCGGAGCATGCCGAGTGATTGGCAGCTCCTGCTGTGTATATATTCCAGACTCCGCCCCCACTGTTCATTTAGCCATTCAAAAGCTGCATCGCATAGCGTCCGAAATGCATACTGACAACGGGTCCTGATCACTGTCCGGCTGGTTCTGGAGGCTCCTGTCCACCTGGGGATGGAAATTGTTGTTAATTTTGGGTGGAGCAGCCGGTGTTATTTTTACCTGTTGCGTCCTGATACAATGTGGTCCGGTTTGTTGCTCCTCTTGTGCTTCCAGAGTAATGACTCTGTGCGTCCCTGCCCCAGTTCCCGCCAAGATTCAGATGCTACAACAGGAGATTCATGAATTAATGGCCATTGATGAGGAGGTTTTCCGAGATTAACACCTACTTCTTTCCTTAGCTACATCACGCTAAAAGGAGAGTTTGAGGAACCGGAATCGATTTCCGGTTATGAGACGCATATAATCGATTACTTAGAATTAGCATGATGTATCTAAATAACTTACCACAAATACGCAAACACTAACATAAACCCGATTTGCAGTAATTCAGGTTTCTGACATACACCGCTTTGCACGTTTTACACTTGCTTGGCTTGACCAACGCCATTTTGTGGCCTCGCTCGTAGCCCTACATTAGCAGACCTTACTCGATTCATTGCACCACAGCCGTTCACATGAGAAATAGCCCAACTGTTGTAAAACTTGCTGTTTCTGCTCGTTAGGCCTGTCAAGGTTATAGGTAGCAGGAGGAGACCTGATGGGCACATTCCGGGAGGGGTGCGGGCGGACTGTCTCGGAGTTAGCAGAAAGGAGTCACCCGTACGACCTTGCTAAACTAGGATGAGCTAAACCAAGAGTGCTTTGTCTCCCATATATGGTCTTTCCTTCTGCACCAACCTGTACCAACTTGTAAATTTCCATCTTGGGTAACGGTTTCGAGAATGCAACTGTATATATGTGATGTTCTGACAATGTGCCAGCAGTCTTCTTGGTGGACCTCGTGGGGTTAGGTCGCAAGGAGCTCCTCTAGCAGAGTGTGTTTGTTATAATAATCGATTGGACCTTCTACACTGCCAACTGACTGATTATTGGTAATGGGAATGGGATTGGTTGTGAATATAATGCTAATTGGGAGGTGGTAATTATTTTTTCGGTACTTCAGTATGCTCAGTTCCCCCAGCTGCCCAGCACTTAGTGGGCAGCTGCTACGTTTAGGCCTGTTCCTCTTGCGCAATCTTCTTTGGCTGCGTGCGCAGTCAGCCCAGACATTCTGGACATTGGGCCTGTGAGCCCCTGAGAGGCCAAGTGGGCCTGGGGTCAGTTATGTGATTACTTGCCTAATGTGATTTATGCATAATATGCAATGCCTTTTTGCCTATACCTCTAAATGTGTTTATGCTTAGGCGGTAGTTTTACCTAGTATATTTATGCTAGTGAGTTCATGGTTCCCTGCGTGATATATGCCTAAGGTGGTTAGGGTGACAAAATGCAAAACAACAGTTGATGGACAGAATGCAGAACAATGTCATACATTCACCCCAGTACAGAGATCTGGGCCTAAATCCTTCGTTTTTTTGCACTCCACACCACCCCATTTCAGACATGGCCATATGCTAATCAGCCTTGACCCTGTGCCTCATGGGAACAGTCCAGCCTGAACTGCCAAGCCATGTCTTTCCTGGACCAGAATCAAGCATCCTAGGTCCGGTTTCTGGCTATCATCCGTCTTCAGCCAGGATAGCTTGACTCCAGTGGTGTGGAGAGCATGGGACTGACGTCTGAGCATACCCATCCCACTCGGGGTGACCAATGCAAAAACAACAGTTGCTGGACAGATTGTCAACGCTCCGTCCATCATTCCCTTTGGTTTAAGGTGGTTAGGGTTGCGCAGTATGTTGCTACCTTTTACCAGTGGTTACTGGTTGTGTGCTATTTGGTGCTACAATTACTCTATGTTCTAAGTGCTATTCCTACAAAGTGCTATCTCTACAAAGTGCTAGTTCTACCAAGTGCTTAATCCTGACAGTGTTAGGAAAAAAATAGGAGTTATGCCCAAATTACCCTCATGTACATGAGCACATCACATCAAAAGATGTGTATAAATACAACGGAGTACAGAGGGACCAATTCAATATTTATTTGCATACAGGGATAAACTAAAAATAATTTTTTTGAAAATAAATTCACAAATCACAATGACATATATACGTATCAAAGGACAAGGTCGAGCACAAAAAATAAAGTCAACAAATAATTCTACAACAATGAAATACCTTCATTTGCATTCATCTGTACATATAATACAATATACAACATATACATCACATATACAATATTTACAAAACGAACACACAACAAGTATGCCCTACAAAACAAAAACAATGATACAAAAATATCACTGTGTGCACTCTTAAATTAAAGTGCTACACTTCTAGGTAGTCCTAAAAAGCACCAGAGGTGAATCACCCCAGAAAAATTATTTATAAAGGCGCTTATGCTGGAGTATGAACAAATTTAGATTTTGAAACGGACTCCTTCACAGAATGTCCTGACAGTGGCCCATGTGGCCCTGTCCTGTGTATATAATCCCCTGTACATTCCGCCCGTGCCAGTGGCACAGTGTAAATTGTGTGTTTATTATCTAATGTGTTTGGTACAATACAAAGGCTATTTTTATATATAACCTTGTGTGGAGTTTCCTTTGTGGTGGGCCTTGGGTGTTGTTGCTAGGTGCGCGCGCAAACGCTTTACACATTGCCTCCGAGATAGGCCTGACTGCTCGTGCCAAGCTACCAAGGGGGTGAGCAGGGGTTCTCTTTGGCATGTGACTCCCTTGCCCTGACTAGAGTGGTGGTCCCTGCCTGCCTTTGGCGCAAGCCTTAGCCAACCAGAAATTCCATTTCTAACAAACAGTTGTTTAAAAGACACAGTAGACAGCCCAGGTTTGACTCCCTCCGACTTGGCAGAAGGAGGCTAAACAGAGGCGATTAAAAATGGAAAAGGATGCTAGAAAGAGAGGTATGCAGACCCTTACACAGGAGGCTGTCACTTATGATAAGGAGAAGCAGGAAACAGGTATAGAATTTGTGGATAGGAGTTTTCGGTTGCAAATCGATAGGTCCTATATGGCTTAGGAGGGCGGGGATACTTTCATGGAGACCCTATTAGATACCCGACCACCCCCACCATATTTCCCAGAATGGATATATCCTGTTGTTTCCCATCAGCAACAACAACCTGCACAAGGTGCACCCGTCTCTACAGCTGTTGCACCCACCACCTCTGTTAATGTACCTCCTACTTCTTCTCTTTCATTACAAGCTCTGACTACAGCGATACCTTTTACTCCCGTTCCAGTCATTCATTCTCCATTATCACTAATTACTGACAAACCAGTGCGCGGTCCGGAAGATAATTATTTGACCGGACTCAGAGAACTGTTAGGTCCGTTAATGCGATCTGGAGTGGGGGAGGAAGAGAAGAAAGACATTGCGGACCAGGCAATAAGGTGGGCTCGCAACCCCATTAACAGTCTCGAGGATATCTGGCAGGTAATGCGAGACTTCGACTCTTTTCTGCAGCAACAAGCCCTGAAACACTTTTCTTCCACCCTAATTGACCTCTGGCGCACACACATTGAAACGGAAGCACCCCAAATACTATTCGATATTAATGAAGGCACCTATGTGATTAACATGGAGCCGGCCCAAGTGTTCAGGAACATTTCCACTCTGTTTAGGTATAGAGGCAGACTGCATGATAAGAGTCCCACTCACATAACTCAATTCCCAATGCGAGAGGTTCTCCCCGGTTATCACCCGAAATTCCCGACGTGACAGATTAACATGGGGCGGTTACCAGACCGGCTGTGGCTGCCCGTTTTCAGGAACAATGGGTTTATACTCCATTGAAAAGGAGTGACGTTCTGGCCCTTAAGGCAATGTTGCCTGATCCTAGGGAAAATCATACTGTTTACTATAAAGAATTGACTGAGGCTGCCTCTTCAACTGTGATGACCCTCGCTGATATAAAATGTTTTTGGGCCTACTAGTTTCAGTTGATATTTGGTGACAGGTGCATGCCCAGGACCATGTCGCTGAGTTGGGCACGACATGGGATGTGATTAAGGGTTGGGACTGAGATAGGAAGCCAGAAGACAAGCCATGTGCTGAGTTACTCGCCTTGCCCAGCTGTATAATAGCATACACACAAACACTCATTCCGCCCAAGCAAGTTTGTTGGTACACATTGACTGCCTGTCGGCAGAAGAAGAGCGACAGTCTTACTGATATTTTACATAGGTTTTAAGAGACATTTCTGGATTACAGCCGGCAGGATATATCTACAGAGGGAGAAGTCTGTCTACTTGTTGATAGGTTTGTCACTAATCTCCTTTCCAAAATAATTTCTAAACTTCAAGCAGCTGAGAGTACTTGGTCTACGTCTTCTCCCTCCGTGATTTTTAATGTGGCCCTATATAATGAGAATAGGGATAATGAAGAGAAAGACAAACGTGACAAGAAACATAGGGATCTGAAGACAAAGATATTACTGCAACAAGCATATTGAGGTAACATTAGGTGATGGAGACCATAACAGCAACACTTCCGAACAGAACAGCCACCCATGACCCCTGCGGTTTAGGACTGTGAGTTCCAGCCATTCTTCTTCCAGTTCTCCGGCTAGCTCTACAATCCACCTCTTGTATTTTGAAACATCCTCTTCAAAAAAGGTATGAAAGTGGGCAGAATTTTTTTGTACTGTGGATCAAGGAGTGCGGGACAAATGTACTGCTTGAATTAGATGAGGTCATGTTGCAGCCGAGCGAAGGACTAAGAAAAAATGGGATCTGTGGCGCTGCTCTTGAGTGGATTAGGTCCTTTCTGGAACAGCGGACGTTTCAAATTACATCGTCCTTAGTGTGCTCTGGATTGTTCAGCACCCCCCTCGGTGTGCCTCAAGGCTCTATCCTGAGCCCGTTGCTCTTTCATCTTTACCGTAGACCCTTGGCTGACTTAGTGGATAGATCTGGACTTACTCTCATGACCTACGCTGATGACTCTCAGATCATTTTCTCTCTGTCAGAATCCAGTCCACTATCCCCGTCTCTCCTTAAACAAGGTCTCCATAACATCTTCAGCTGGATGACCAACAACCAGATAAAACTAAATGGAGATAAGACAGAGATTCTCCTTCTGGGTAAACAACGAGATCTGTGGAACAACGAGACCTGTGGAACCAGATGGGAAACCTCCCAATACCAGTCACCCAAACACGTAATTTAGGGGTCATTGTGGACAGTTCCCTTTCCATGAAACAACAGGCCAGTAACGTCGTGGCCCTATACTATGGATGCTGCCCATCTCCACCCAAAAAACCGTAGTCAATGCCCTCATCACATCTGGGCTTGACTATGGAAACATCCTATACCTGGGTGCAAATAAAGCGGTCATACGGCGGTTACAGCTTGTCCAGAATTCAGCTGCCAGGCTTCTATGCAAAATTCCTAAAACCGCCAGTGTTTCATCTCACCTGCGTGACCTGCACTGGCTCAGGGTAGAGAACCGGATCAGATTTAAAGCCATGAGCTACATGTTCAGGATAAAAGCAGGCACCGCACCTAAATACCTGCAGGCATTAGTTCATCCCTACAGCCCCAAAAGAAGCCTACGGTCACAATCAGCAGCCAACTTCTGTGTGCCTAGATTCAAACTCTCTAGAATGGGAGGCAGATCCTTTTCACATCTGGGTCCTACCCTTTGGAATGCACTCCCGCCCCACATTCGCAAGGAGGTCAGTTACTCTAGGTTCAGAAAAAACATCAAAACCTGGTTGTTTGAACAATAACAAGAACGACCCCGCGAACCCTTACCACTCTTCTGTGCTGTGTCTCGGCGCCGGGAAACCCTTTTTGGGTAGCTGTTGCACCATACATGTTTAAAAAATAAATAAATAAATAAAATAAGCTCTTAACCAAGGCATGCACTTTTCGTTCACGCCGGTGGGGCGAATCTTTCAGACACCTTCTTTACCTGGTCCTGTAGGTGATGCTGCAACAACGGGATAGCTTGGCCTATCGTACTGTCCTCCCTGCTACCTTCCCACATGAAAACCTCAAAGGGAGTAGCATCTGTGTCAGGCATTTGGCTAGGCCCCATTTGTCTGCATCCATGGTCTTTGCTTTAACAACTGCATCTCCTCCTCTTTGAATGACATAGTCTTTGATCTGTTAGTATTGCTCAAACAGACGTTGCAGCATAAAAAAGGTGGTGTTCCAACATGTTGGCACCTCCTGAATCAGGGCTTTAACAGGTGCTCTATTATTACCCTGAATAATTCACAGCTGCTTCTGGGCTTTAAAAGAATGGCTGAAATGGGTGCAATTTTTCTGCAAGTGGTTGGCATGTTGCTGTCTTCGTCTTCTTTTAAAAAAAAGTCTTGCACCACCAGGTTGATAAAATGGGCCAAACACAGGACCATGAAATAGCTACCACCTGACATTGCCTTGACTATGTTACTAAAGCATTTGAAAAGTTTTTGTGCCACTCTGTAGTTAATCTTTGGGTTTATTCTGTCATACCAATTCAGTACTTGGTAGGGTGCAAGTTGATGTCGCCTTCTGATCCTGGGTGTGAATATTATGAATACAAAGTTCAGCGTTGTCTGGACTGGGAACAACGTCCCCACAGAGCACTCCGTAGGGTAACCATCCTTCTGGTAAATTAATCCAAGTTGTTCAAAGTCAAACATCGGATAGCAAGTGGTTAAATATTTGATTTCATTTTATTTAGGACGTTGTGTTGCATCACACGTATATATCATGTTCAAAGCAATACGGTTCGATTTGTCCAAGGTAAAGTCTTTTCCTTGGACAAATCCAACCGTATTGCTTTTCTAATACACTGGTTCACAGATGTTTTTTCTTTCTTTGAACTATAGAGATCTGACAAAGCTCGGCCAGGACCACACACTGGACTCTTCCACTCTCAATCTTTCTACATTTCTTGATGTTTTGAACTAGATTTATCTTGCGTTTTTCGTGCCTTTTGCAATAATGAATATTGCTATATTTGACTGCTTTCCCGAATGATTTCCCTGATGAAGGGCACCGTCCGAAATGCATTGGGATTCATAAAAAAGATGAAAGACATATTCTAAGCATTTAAATGAACATGATATGTATGTGTGATGCAACACACCGTCCTAAATAAAATGAAATCAAAAATTTACCCACTTGCTATCTGATGTTTGACTTTGAACAACTTGACAATGTTACTGCCATTATCCAATTGTGAGACATGTGGGTCTCAGCCATTCATACACCTTCCTGTTAAGTTCATCAAAGGTGTTTACAGCTGCATGTGATTTCTCCATGGCAAACATGGCCATTGTTGCATGCCACCAAACGTTCTTAAAACTTTTTTCAGGGCCAAGACTTGAAGATATCTTTTGCTTTACCAGTGTGTAGCGATCCACATGTAATCAGTCACCTGACAACTGGTCCACATGTCTGTCATCAGGTGAATGTTCTGAACAACACTTTGCTGCAAAGCTTGTCCAGCCAATTGCAGCACATCATGATGCAGCGCTGGAACAGCAATTCTGTCAAAATAGTTCAGATTTGGAACCTTCCATTTCGGACAGACAGATGCCACAAGTTCTAAGAATCCCACTCCTCCCGCAAGGGAAAAAAGAAGGTCCAGGGCTAACATTTTTGCCAGATTCCCATTGTACAAATGTGCCACTGGGTGGTTGCAGTCATAGTGCTTTTCCCGCCTGAACATGCCTGTAATAGTAGCCTGTATTTTCTTTTTCTTTTCTGGGGACACTGACACAGTCCACGTTTGATAAATCAGGTGGTGGTAGACTCAATGCACATCTTAGTGGGTAAATCACTGTATGCTGTAGAGTCTCTTGCTCACGCCAAATCTTGTGCCATTGTGAAGTCCCTAAGGTGGGTGAGTCTTCAGGTGCACTGCTGGGGACAGGGCTGCTTTGCGTGAAGATCTCACCCTCTTCTTTCTCATCTTCACGTCGTACTGTGATTTCACTTCTGGCTGATGTTCCGCGGCTCTTATCCTCGCCTTCACCACCACAACCAAGTTCAGCAATTTTTTAAGGTGCTCCTCCCACTTGATTGCGCAGTGTTTTTTCATTTGGGTCATCTGGCCTCCAGTACCATAATGTGTACCAGGCTTACCTCGACAGACATTTGTGGGGCAAATGGTGCATACTGCAATGTGCTCCCCCTCTTTGCTAATCCCAAAAATGTCCCAAACTGGGGAGGAGTACTCTTTTACTGTGCCACTGCCAAAGCCTGAAGAAGAACTGGAGGTAGGTGGGCGTGTCGTCGATTGCTTCTCTGCAGAGCATCCTTGTACTGAGATAGTGGTCACTAGTGCAGCCTCTGCTGGGGCGGTGCAAATATGGGAGCTGGTGGCAGCGCCACCTTTGCCACATCCCTCAGAGCTGGTTGAATATCAATGTCAGACTCCTCTTTGTCACCTTCCACAGTGACTGCCTCATCGTCATCATCCTCCTGATCATCCCCGTCCCCTGGACTCTGCCGGGGTCCACTCCATGTCCCTATCATCATCATCATCAGAAGTGGTGCTTGGAGAAGATGGTGCTGTAGCACCCTTCCTTTTCCTTGCTGGAGATCTTGGAGCCAATGATTCAAGAAGTTGAACCGAGCAAGCTTCAACTTCACGCTCGGAAGGAACCTCAACCTCCTGATCTGCTCCAATGCCAGGAAGGTGTACTAATGCTGGCTGTGGCTGCGTCCACTTTGCTTTGTTTTCTGAAACAATTTTGTACTACTTTGTGAATGGGGCAAGTCAAACCCAGTGCTCGTCTGCATCACCAGGATAGCAGTGGACGCCTCACTGACAGACATCGTCCTGGGCTTAGGTTGTGTTGCTGTTGTTGATGGGGAGTGCTGCTCTCAGGTTGTTCTCCGGAGGGCAGTGCGTCAGGCACACAACTTGGTGGTACACAAAAGGTTTGGTGGGAAGCTGCTTCTTCTCACTGACCACTTCTTCGAAGCATCTTTCTTTGGGACCACCTTAAAGCTCTCATTTGGCAGTTGTATCAAGCTGCATAAGCTGAAGAGATTGGAGGACTGATGTGTGACTTCCCCAGGCTTCTGTTTGGCAGTACTGTGGGTGACGTCTCTTCTCTTGTGCACCTAAAAGCAAACACGCAAGACAAACATTTACTATGAAACGTGGCATTGTTTGCAGTTTGAATTAGTTCAGACAAAGGCAATATTAGTGTGGTCAGTTACTTAGGTAATACTAACCACTTTAAAGTCAAACCACACCAGCAGACCACAGCATTTAATTCCTCATCAGAATAACACACAATATACAGAAGGATAGAGCTCTTTCCTGTATGTTCAACATATTCTAAAGGGGTCACCTGTGGTGCTCGGGGAACTGCATGAGTGAATGGAATAGTAATCTTTTAAAAGATGGAGGCTAGTGTGCGCCTACGGCAGGCAATGTGGTCCGGGGGAATGGAATAATCATCATCATTACACACATTCCCCACCCTTCCTCAAGCGCCTTGAAACCCTCTGGGTATGTAGCACGCTATATAAATAATTTGACTTGACTTGACTTGAACTGAATGCTGCTGATGTGTCTAAACAGTACAGCAGCCAGGGTGTCCAGGGGGAAAGGAAATCATATACCTTAAAACTGAATGTTATTGTGCGGCTTTACGCCTATGGTTGATGGATGGATGATAATGGATCAATCAAGGCAAAATGGGGAAAAATGTAAAATAAAATGAAAAAAAGAAACACAATTAAAATGAAAAAAATCTGAATAAAAAAATGTAAAGCAAACTGGCTGACTACACAAAATGTCCGCCAGCCTCATGTTCACTACAACAACAGACAAAGAGGCATGGCCACAACAAAGAAGACTTGCAGGCCTAATGGCAAAAGCCCACTTGCTGGCGACAGAATTGTCACCAGCCACGTGGTCAAACAAACAGGAGATATGGATAACAAAGCACACGTACAAGCCTATGTGAAAAAGGGCCCCGGGCCACAGGGCATGGAGAACAAAGACAAATGGTGGCCTTTGGCAAATACACTCACACACTGGCCAGACAAAGGCGGCACGGCAACACTGGAAAAAATTGCATGAATTCACCAATGCCAAAAATGAAAATTAACTGGGGCAATATTTTTTAAAACACACATCCTTCAAAGGCATCAAATATATTACCCCATCTATACAATGTTTGCAGAATAAAATGGGAAATACCCTCAAAAATGCATTGAATCCAATGCCATCCATGGCCTAAATGATATGAAAATCAGACACGGTGAGCCCAAATTCTGCAAACTCTGTGAGAAAAGCGAAGTTTACCACCTGGGCCTATTAATTACTGCAAACTGTGTTTTGTCTTAAATATTGTGTTTTTGTTGCTGACCCAATGTTTCATATGAGGTTTCTGCTATTTCTCAGAAACTGTAATTAATGACAAGAGTCAATATCATCCGGATACAGTTTTTATTGACAATTGCATTTTTTCTATGTTGCAACCCTTCATAAGCATTGCTATTTGTGTTCATGAAATGTTCATGACGGGGGCTCGCATCTCAGCAATTATTCAGACAAACACCGAGCATGACGAAGCTGCTTTCAATTCATACAAGCACGAAAAATGGACGGTCCTGAGGAAAATGTTCTCTGGCCATCCTGACATAGAAGAGTTAATGGCGGAAACTATGAAGCCAGGGTAAACTATAACCAATTTTCTGGATAGGATGAGGGAATGATGGGGACAAGAGACAGGACAGCCTTGCACTGACATGGGTCTACAAGTCGCATTCTTTTACAATATTCTCAAAAAAGGGGCTGCCCATCGAGCTGCAGAGCGAATTGGACAGCGTGGTTGGGTTAAACACCAAACCATAGCAGGAGATACAAGCCCATATATTGCACTCTCACAAAAAGAAGCAAGAGAAGGATAGAGAAAAACATGTGCAAGACCAGAGAGACACGGCTAAATAGGTCCATCACAAATTGAAAAAGACCTCCCCTGAGGGGACTGTGTTGGCTGAGAGCGTGCAAGTGGCACCAGTCCTGAAGGGGGCTCCACTGCAAATCCCCAGAGGGTTTCAACCTATCTATAGCAGCCGAGGCCAGGGAGGTTGACAGCAACCAGACCCTAGGGAATGCTACTATTGCCAAGGATGAACCACCTGGCAGAATGGTGCCAGTTAAAAGCATACCACGAACCGAGATCGATGGGCCAGGGCCAGCCACCACAAAATCCTTATCCACAAAACCAAGCCCATGGAAACCCGAATGCGCCTTACGTTCATCCGCAGGGAGGTTAGTCATTCACCGCATCACTGCAACAGGGATCAGGAAGTTGAACAAACATGTGGCAGCAACAGCCACAGACAGGGAACTCAGCCCAACAGGGACTGGAGCCACAGCCGTGGCAGGGAGGGGTAACTTTCTGGGGAGGCAATGCCCTCACTCAAACAGAGAGCCCAAATGTGCGGTAGGATAAACCCTCAGAGTAAATACCACTCATTCACCCACATCCCAGAAATGACCAGCACCGAAACCAAAAGAAGAACCAATGAGACAACATTGGGAATACAAACTTTTACTTGCATCTGGGGATTCAGGGATGCTGTGTGTGCTCCGTTGATCAGATATCCTCACTAAAGTTGAATGAATGAATGAATGAAATCTGATTTGTATAGCGCTACTAAGCCCAATGGGCGTCAAGGCGCCTAACCAAATAGGAGCTAGCTGGAGCAAGTAAACTCTCTTACTGGTAGGCCTTGATAAAGCACCAAGTTTTGAGCGCTTTTTTAAAGAGGGACAGAGACGGTTGGGCCTTAATCTCCAGTGGGAGTGAATTCCACAACCAAGGGGCAACGATGGAAAATGCTCTGCTGCCCCATCTGACCTTCCTTGCGTGGGGAACTACAAGCAGATTCATCTTTGAAGATCTGAGGGTCCTACTGGGCACATGGCGAGTTAGAAGGGAGCCCAGAGGCTCTATAGGCCAGGCACAAGATCTTAAATGAGATCCTCTGTTGGATAGGAAGCCAATGCAGGCTCTTCCTGGCCATTGTAGCAGAGGATGCATTCGGTAGAGCCAGAACGAATCTCGCGGCCGCGTTCTGGACGACCTGAAGGTGCTGGATGAGGCCCTTGTTAGAATCTGCATAAAGTGCATTGCAGTAGTCCAACCTGGAACCCACTAATGCAACCACCGTCTGCTTACGTGCTTGGGGAGACAGATAGTGCAGGATTCTTTTAAGGATCTTGATGACCCCCCAGCAAGTGGCCACCGTTCTGTTGACCTGGAGAGTCATGGACAGCGATGTGTCAAATATAACGCCGAGATTCCTGGCCGGTTGGGAGGGAGAGGGGCAGATTCCCAGAGATGGAGGCCACCACTCGCTAGACCAGATGTCCTGGTCTTTGCCAAAGACCAGGATCTCTGTTTTGTCGCCGTTCAACTTTAGGGAGTTTTGGATCATCCACTCCGCGACTGTCTGCATACAAGCCCTAAAGTTGACAGCGGATGTAGTAACAGAGTGAGCCAGGGACACCATGATTTGGGTGTCATCGGCGTATGACACAACCTCCATCCCCTGCAATTTTACTAACCTGGCAAGGGGGGCCACATAGATGTTGAATAGGGTCGGACTCAAGGCCGACCCCTGTGGCACCCCATATTGCAAGGATTTAGCAGGGGAGAGGAACTCTCCGAGCATGACTCTCTGCTCTCTTAGATGTAAGAAAGAGTGCAGAAGGCTCAGGGCCGGACCCGCAATCCCTGCCTCCCTCAAACGAGATGTTAAAGTGGAGGGAGACAGGCTATCTAACGCTGCTGTGAGGTCAAGTAAGACCAACACAGTGGTTTGGCCCAAGTCCACCTTCAGGTGGATGCTATTCACAACCATAGTAAGTGCCGATTCAGTACAATGGGATTTTCTGAATCCATGCTGGGAGCTATCTAAGAACCCCAAGGAATCCAGGAAGGGAGATAGATGTGAATTCAGGTGTGATTCGAGCATTTTGCAGGGGCAGGTAGCAAGGAGATGGGTCTGAAGTTCTTAAGCTGTTCGGGGTCCAAGGTGGGTTTCTTCAAAAGGGGCTTCACTATCGCCTTTTTCCAAACCGAAGGGAAGGTACCCTGAGCCATGGCACCATTCATCACTTCAAGAAGAGGGGGAAGAAGAGTGTGCCTACATTCCTTCAGAACCTTCAAAGGACAGGGGTCCAGAGGGGAAGCCGACTTTGTCCGGTCCAACAGGAGATCAAGCCCATCAAGGGAGAGCGGCGGAAAATGAGTGAGGGTCTTGGTGGGGTCTCTCGACCAGGACTCTAAATTGGCTAGAGTTAGGGAGGAAAGATCCCCCAAAGTGTTCCTCTGAGTTTTCAGAGCGAGATATATATCCTCGATTTTTTATGGAAGAACTCTGAGATATTGTTGCACAACTCCTGTGAGCCCACAACTGGATCAGGCACTTGAAGGGAATATAGAGAATCCACAATCTTAAAAAGTTCCCTGGGTGAAGTGAGGGATGTAGTGAGATTTGAGAAAAACTCCTGTTTCCCCTTAATTACTCTAGCCTTATATTCTCGCAACAGGCGTTTGTGAGCCTCTCTTTCAGTAGGGTCCCAAGCTTTCCTCCATCTTCTCTCCTGTCTCCTGCAACTCTGTCTCAGAAGTCTTAACGGCTCCGTGAACCAGGGGGCTGAAGGTTTACGCCGTGCCGAGTATCGAAGAGATGCGGGGGCTAGCTCATCAACAGCTTTAGTGATGCAGTTAGCAAGCTCTTTCGCCGCCTCACCAGCTTCTCTCGAAGAAGAGTGCCCGCTAGCTCTTATATAAGGAGCAAGGGCTTCGTTCGTAATATTCCTAAAGCTTCTTTGGGACCTCTATTAATAGCACCCGGAATAGACATCTCTGCCGGGGAGGATGCTAATTCAAGAGGCACTGCCAAATGGTCTGACCAGACTAAAGGCACAGGAGGACCAACTGAAAGTCTAAGGTCATTAGTAAACACACCGTCTAAAATGTGACCCGCCCGATGGGTTGGGTTATGCACCAATTGAGTAAACTCACATGCTCCTAGTGAGTCCACCAGCATGGTAGTGTCATTGGCCCCCAAATCATCCAAATGGAAATTCAGATCCCCTAAAATGGTGAGGTGGGATTTACCAAAATAGGGTTCCAGAATTCTCAGGAGCTCACCGCTGAAATTGGCTCTAGGGCCAGGCGGTCTATAGATGAGGATACCGGTGAGGTGGGATTTACCAAAATAGGGTTCCAGAATTCTCAGGAGCTCACCGCTGAAATTGGCTCTAGGGCCAGGCGGTCTATAGATGAGGATACCGGTGAAAGAAACCAAGGGAGAACACAGGATAGAGAAGTACAGTGCATCAAAAGGGTCCGAGTCCTCAGACAGAGCTTTTATAGTACAGGACAGAGAGGCTTTACAAAGAATGGCCAGCCCCCCCCCCCCCCCCCCCCCCCCCCTACGTCTGATTCTATCCTGCCTATGCAATTTAAAGCCATCAGGGATCGCCAACAGTAAATCATGACCTGACGAGTCAGAGGCCCACGTTTCAGTCACAAACACCCAATCGGGTTGTCTATCGGTCACAAATTCGTGAAAGGCGATGTTATTTTTGATGAGAGACCTAGCGTTGACCAGAAAGCCCTTTCTAGGAAGAATGGCCCTCTGTGACACCGACAAGGTCTGAGGTCTACTCTTTGAGGAAACGGGGGGCAAAGGAACCGACTTGCAGGTGTGGCTAAGGGAGGAGTGTAATATACCCTTTGGAGAAAAACTATGATGACAAGGCAAAAGGGATGGCTTAAGTGCCAATATCTCCTGAGAAGTGTAGACACATGTTACCTGTGAGGTAGGAAGAGAGTCTCCTGCGTCCAGCCCGTCCTCAGCGCGGACGGGCGCAGACGGGCTGAACTCAGGCGGAAATCAGGTGTCCCCGCTGCGTGTGACCGCTGCGCGCCAGCATGACCTCCTTTTCAAGACGTCTAGCGTCATTGTGACGACTAGAGCGTCAGAGCTCCCAAATGGCGCCGGCAGGCGTCCCTGAGTACACCCAATATGGCCGCAACAGAATCCAACATGAACCGGGAAGAGGGCCCACCCAACAGCGGTGAGTTTCAAATTATTATGGTGCAAGTGGGGGGCTGGAGGCTAAAAACAGGGAGTACTAAACAAATAAAGTTTTTAACGAAAATACAAAACTAGGTACTTTAAAATATCAAGGATGACCGCAATTCCATAAAGAAAAACACGCAGCGCGCAGGTAATGCTCTGGGTGAGCTAGCAAGGAGCAGGAGCCAAGGCCCCACTTAGCTGCTGATTGCCCAGGATGGAGTTGGTTGGCCACACCCCAGGGAAGGGCAGTCTGACAGAGTACTCAAAGAACAGGCACCCGGTCCCCGCATCTAAAGTCAATGGGGACGGGTTCCTATCACGAGGTCAAAAGGTCCTCATTCTCGGGCATCCGGCCCGGGACCTATGTTTCCTCCGTGGCGTGTTGCCTCAACAGTGCCCCAAAAAACTAGAAGCCTCCGGCCCAATGGAGGCCCCTTTCAGTTCTAACATGAAGCTGCCCTCAAGTGACGGGAGGCGGATTCCCGTACGCCTGGGATAGTGAAGATCTCATAACCTCCCAGCACGTGAGCAAGAGATAATAAGCCGTGAGGCGCCTGCATGGCGTAGAGCAGTCGAGAGGTTTGTCAGGTTAGCCAGACATCCCAGAGTCACGAGGCAGCCCTGGTCTGTCGTGTAGTTCCTAGTGAACATATATTGGATCTGCGTGTTTAGACGACATACGCTGTAGGATTGGTGTCAGATGAACTCCGATCACCCGCACCGGGTATGTTAGCCTTTCTGTGTCAGCTAGCTCACAGTGCCACCAGAATCTCCTCTTACCAAGGAGAGAATAGACAGCACCTCATTGCTATGGTTGTGTGAAGGCGGTGGAGCTCCTCGTTCTTTAACTCCCTACCCAGGATGCTAAAACTAATGTCTTGATGGGGTGCTGCAGCCTTTGCAGTCCGGCCAAATGAGTTCTGCGCCCCTACTTACATCCAATGAGGCTCTTACGTGCATGCTTTTAGGGACCTGGGCCAAGACCTGCTCAGGCCCACCTGTGAAGCGGGAGCTTGCCACCCACCATCACCCTGCTCCGGGTGACTCAGACTCCTGAGGGCCTTGTGGTGCAGGGTTTAACAAGCAGAGCAAACCCAAACATGCTCCCCACTTCTCCCCCTGACAGGGAATAATAGCGGACAGGAAGGTTTGATAAGTGGGATTTCTCACCTACACTTGGGAAATGCCATCTGCCTCCTAGCCTGCTTCTCACACACTGTGGGGCTCAGTGGCCCATCCATTGGCCATGGTGCCCGAAGAAGCGGGCCATAATAGCTCAGTGCATGCAGGACAGCTGTGAGGCGGCCAGGTTCACCATTCATTGTGGGTTGAATACCACTGGGTCCCTTGGCAGGGCTGTTGGCACCAGTGAGCCCTTCGCAGGCACGCCTGGATGTGGTCCATTGGCTTTTTGGGTGACGTCCAGGCCAGTCTTATGGACATTCCATCTCCATTTTTCTGGGATAAAACAGATTCATCCCTGGAGCGCTTTACGGAGAGCAGACTCACGTGGCTCCCGCTGGGCCTCTCTGCTTCTTTCTGCAGCTGCATCAGCAACTTTACCCCCCCATGGCTGTGGGAGTGGTTTCCAGTAAAGCCAACAACTTCATTCAGAACAACAATCACCTGAACTTTTTTGCAGCAATAGCGCCCACATGAGATGGCGACAGGGACAGTGCACAGCCATGTCTCCGGCGCCCTCAGCCCTCATCATTTTATAGTTTTCAAAACCATGCATGACATTCAATTACTCATCTCTTTCACCGCCATTACGCAGATGGCCCATCGATCATTTGACGTGTCATTTAAGATCAACTAACAAAATTCTTCCCTAACAGTCCTACCCCCACCCCCTGTCATTGTGCCCCGGCCTATCCAGCCCAATCTATAGCTACTAATCTGTCCTGTCTCCAACCCATCAATCAGGGGAAAAGAAAGAAAGAAAAACAAACAAACAGGAAGTTCCGCTGATTAAGTGTACGTTCCCTGCGCCTCCGCACTAGCCCGATAATACCACTAAACCTGGAATATGCAAGATAGCCCCCCCTCGCATTGCGACTTGGCACAACATCCCTCCCCTTATTCCTCATGAGTTCGCCACCCTCGTTCTCTCACCTTGATCCAACTCTACACCCTCCTCGTCCTCCTCATCCTCCCTGGTAGATATTTGGAGTTCTGCCACCAAAGCCCCCCATGCCCTTGCAGCCTCCAATGCCCTTTCGTTAGCAATGCGCCTAGCTAGCTGCAGGCGAAGTGTCCCTTCGCTACCCGCCCAATTTAAAAAACTTGCTCTCCATCTCAGATAATTAGGTGCTGCTTTCGGCTTCCAGTGCATGGTAAGCTCCCCTTTCGCCATTATTAACCCTAAATCATAGAACTTGCTAGTAATCTTAGTACTGGGGGTATGTTGGAACCAAAGCAATAGGCAAGTCCCCATCTCCGCCTCTATCGTACGCCCGGTCGCCTGATTTAAACATGCCATCACCTCTTCCCAGTAGGATCCTAGCCATATACAAGACCAGAACATATGACTGAAATGAGCTCCGTCTGCGTTACACCTGGGGCACGATGATCGGTATCCCCCGAAATACTGTAGGATTTTAACCGGTGTCAAATAGGCCCTATGTAATGTAAAGAATTGAACTAATTGGAACCTGGCATTGTGCGTACCCTTCCAAGCACGCCTCAGCAGTTGAGGTCATGTCGTCTCCGGTATGGATTTACCAATATCCGCCTCCCATTTACCTTTTAGAGTATCAAGGGGCGGAAGCCGCTCGGTCCACAGTCACCTGTAGAGGCACGTGATAGCTTTAAACGTACCCGCCGCCATGGTGACAAATTGGCAGCCCAATGAAGTTGGGGGTTCCAATAACCCCATCTTCCACTGTCGTTGAATTCGTGCTATTAGGGCAGCGTGCAACAAATAGTCTCCCCTCGGCAACTCAAAAGGGCTCTGCAAGTCGTGGAAAGATAACAGAGCCCCATCTCTATATAGATCCCCCAGCATATGGACCCCAAGCTCCTCCCAAACAGCCAGCACAGACCAATCCCCTCCATGCGGGAGGGCTGTACACATACCCAGAGGAATCTCCGGAGCATATGGGCAAGGGAAACCTGCTTGCTTCTGGCTTCGGTTCCAGCATGAGCGGAGAGTACGCTCCTCAAGGTTAAGCTGGTCAAGACTGATATTCTGCTGGAGTACTATAAACGACAATACATGGCGGAGAATTACTCTACCTTGCGGTCCTTCTGGGCCTCTAGACTCTCGAGCCACCACCTGTGTGAGCCACTGTAGCTGCGCCGCCAGATAATCCCATTCAAAATCAGGGACCGCTAGTCCCCCCTCTGCCCTCGGTTGCATCAGTGTATTTAGTGCGACCCGCCTTCTACCTGAGCCCCAGATAAACCCTGTAGTCAAGGCCCTAAGCCTCCGGAAGAATGACGCCGGGATCCACATGGGTAGCGTACGAAAAAAGTAGAGCAAGCGTTGAAGCGCCACCATCTTCAACAGTGCTACCCTCCCGGCCACTGACAGGGAAAGGGTTCGCCAGAACTCCATTCTGCCCCGGAGCCCCCTCATCGCCCCCCCCTCATTGCCTTCCAAAAGGTCGGGCTGAGTGTGATAAATGCGGACACCCAGGTAAGGTAAACATTGAGGCTCCCATCGCAAATCCTCCACAGTCAGAGGCACCTGGCCATCAGGGGCCAGAGGGTACCAACAGGTCTTACCCCAGTTCACCCTTAACCTTGAAAAACGGCCAAACTCCTGAAGCAGGGCTGTGGCACCCTGTAGAGATTCATCTACATCAGCCAAGTACAGCAGCAAATCGTCCACATACAGGGATATGTAATGGACCTCTCCTCGTAGCGATAAGCCTTCATAAGACCGTCCCAGTCTAGCATGCGCAGCCAGCGGCTCAATCGCCAGGGCGAACAATAACGGTGATAAGGAACAGCCCTGGCGGGTACCTCTCCCTACTTGATATGCCGCTGATATGGCAGCCCCGTTCGAACCCTGGCTGTAGCAGAGTTGTAGTCCACCGCACAGACTGATCCCCAAGACCAAATTCCCTCAACACTTGAAACAAATACGGCCATTCCAAGCTATCGAAGGCCTTCTAAATGTCGACCAATAACACAACTGCGCCCGGCGTCCTATCGTGTCTATCTCCCATAATCCTAATCAGCCGGCGTATACACATCGCTGTGTTCCTGGTGGAGATGAAACCCGCTTGGTCCGGGTGTACTAAAGCACTCATGTGTTCCAAAAGTCGCGTTACAAAAATCTTGCTTAGAACTTTGTAATCCACCGTGAGCATTGACAGCGGCTGGTATGCCGACCCAGAGCTGGGATCCCAGCCTTGCTTCAACAGCGATACTATGGTCGCCTCCCTGGTAGACGATGGCAACCTACCCAGTCCCCATGCCTCTCTGTACACTGACTGCAAATGCGGTGCAAGGAGGTCTACATACGTCGCTTAAAACTCCACAGGTAGGCCATCCACTCCCGGCGTCTTCCGCCTGGCCATATTCTTAATCGCTGTTCGGATTTCTCCTAGTGAGATATCCTCTCCTAGCTTGTTCCTTTGCTCAGGGTTTAACCGTGGGAGTTGCGCTGTCGACAGGAAGTCACCGACTCCGTCAGGCAGGTCCCGCATCATGCTCTGGTAGAGTGATGTGTAATAGAACAGAAACTGATCATTAGTCTCCTTCTGTGAGTGAACTAGGCCCCCAGCCGCTGTGGTCAGTGACACAATCGGAGTACCCCTGGTTGCTGGATTAGCCAGCCAAGCCAGTAAGGATCCCACTCTATCGCTCTCTGCGTGAGCCCTTACCATGTATTCTATAATCAAAACAGCGTAACCGTTCAATTTGAGTGGCCACTTGTTCGCGCGCCGCCATAACTGCCTCCTGCCCCTTCGCATTCGTGTGGCTATCCTTCTCTGCTTGACGTAGGCGCTATATCAGGCAATAACGTTTTGCAAGTTCCCGCTGTGGACGAGATACACACTCCTCTCACTATAGCTTTAAAGGTGTCCCACTCCTGGGCCCTACTCAAAGCTGTCCCCGAGTTCTCTGCGAAGTAATGCTCAATACCATCTCTGACCTCGGAATAAAAACTGGGTCCTCCAGTGTCACAGGGTTCAAGCGCCACGTGGGGATCGCCTGCCGTTGCCTGGACCACTGTACCATTATCAGACAAGGGTTGTGATCAGAGATTGTCCTCGCTAAATACGCACTATGGTAAGTCAGCTCCTGAGCTCCCGGGGAACACAAAATACTGTCAAGTTGTACATGTAAATCATGCAGTACTGAATAAAATGAGTAATCTCTAGCCGTGGGATGGTGTGTCCGCCAGGCATCAACTAGCCCCCAGGTGCTTTGCCACTACCGCCTTGCCTTCGCTAATTGGTGTACCGCAGACTGGGCCAACGGGGGATGGGACCGGTCCAAGTCTACATCCGTGACTGAATTAAAATCACCCCCCAAAAACACCGTGCCCACCAGGAATGACGCCAGCTTCCCAGATAGCCGTGAGAAGAAAGCGGACTGATCTACGTTCGGGGAGTACACACGGTCACAATGCTACATCTCTTCCATTTAGTCGCCCCATTACTGCCACAAACCTCCCCTCTGGGTCCACCACTGTAGTCAAAGGCTGGAAGGGAATACCAGACCTCACCCAAACCAATGTCCCCCTGGAAAATGCAGAATAGGTGGTGTAAAACAGTTGGCCCCTCCATCTTCGCTGTGATGCCCACCCCTCAGTTTGATCAATGTGAGTTTCCTGTAAAAAGGCCACCTGAATCCCTCTACGCACTAAATACGCATGCACCTTGTAGCGTTTCGTCATGGAGTTCAGCCCCCGCAGATTCCAGGTGATACATCTCAACTCAAGTTGCCCTTACCTCTTATAGCGCTGGGATGCATGCGGGTAGCCATGAGCTTTATAAATACCTAAACCTAAACTGCAACAAGCAGGGCAGAGGGGGTCGTGGATCCTGTGCCAGGCAGCGCTGCTCTTCTGGGCATGGCTGGAATGCCAGGAGATTTTCCTGGGGGTTTGCCACATGGCAAAATCTCTCGATGCAAAAGCGGACAAACTCAGCCGTTGATGCCGCACAGATCGCTAATGGCGGCTGCATCTGGAGGTGGTGCAGGGACACTTGCATGAATAAGGAGAAGCTTGACTCGATCTTTTGTGTGTTAGATTTTCCAAGGCATCTCTCGCATGAAGACGCGTTCCGTTTAGAGAGGAGCTCAGGACTCCTGTACGCTGTTACGCCAAAACACCTTTCCTGCCTGATTTCGGAAGAATATCAGGACTAACCTGGCCGTAGTCATCCTAGTGCCCCCAAACTAGGGACAGGAGAGTTTGGTATCACCTGGGCATGAGTACCGGTCCTCTGATCAGCTGCCCCTGTGGGAGGATCTCCTGTCGCAGCCCCAGAACAGGGTCCTGCATCCGAACCTGGGCATGCTCCCCCCCATACTTGGAGACTGAGCGGCGGCTGTTGAAGGTTTATGAGCTTCCTCCTCCAGTTGTTGACATCATTGTGGCAAGTATGCATCCCTCAACCAAATCTGTATATGCCTGCCGTTGAGACAAGTTTGTGGCTTAGTGTGCTATCAGACTGGCTCATTTCATGTTAAGCTGCCCAAGGTGTTGTTGTTTGTGTTGTCCCTCCCCAAGCAAGACTTGCGTTGCTTGTATGACAAAACAACACAGGGAAATACTTTAAATGCCTTTACTATGCATTTTTTACCCCACATTTCTTTAGAATGCATTTGCTTTTTCAATGCTTGCCATTTCCAGGCTTTTTTTATATATATTTATATATATATATATGGAGTGAGACCCCCCACATCCCTAAACTTACCTTAAATGTGTGGTAAAGGCATGTGTTGTAAAGGCATATATGTGGTAAAAATGTGTGGTAAAAAATGCATGGTAAGGCACGCCGTGGTAAAAACCTCATTGTAAAGGCTGTCTCCCTTTTGCATTTGACACTGTTAAAGGGCACCTGTTGGCTCTTATGGTCTTGTGGTTGCTGGACTATCCCTTTTTGGTTTAAATCACCTGCAGTGATGTGTTTTCTTAAGGGTTTGTAGTGTATGTTTTCTCCTTCTCCATTTGTTATGCCCCAGTGGGATTTGAACTGGTTCTTAGATTCCTCATGGGTGTTCTTTTCAAACCTCTCCATAGCTGAGCTCTTCGACTGCTCACCCTCAAGACCACATTTCTTGTAGCCCTTGCATCAGTACAGTATGTGAACAAACTAGAACCCCTCTCCGGCAACTCACCTACACCACTTCTCCTAAGGTAAGCTGATTCTACGGACCTGAGTGTCCCTCCTTCGAGCGAGTGACTCAATTTCATGTCGGGCAGAACCTCACTTTTAACGGCGTGCTATGCTCCACCTCACCCTTCTAGGGAGGAGCGACTCCATCAGTCAGATCGGCAAAGGGCTCTTAGTTTCTGTATTGATCAGACCATAGTCACATCAGGGCCACAAGAACCCCCCGCCCCTGTGATGCCCAAACCCGCAAATAACACAAAGACTCAAGTGTTAGGTTTGGGAAAAATTGCTGCAGGTTTATTACATACAACATATGTAATGATGGTGGGTTAACTTACGGGCGATCCAAGGGCAGGCCGCATTCTCGCCACCTGCCCGCCTGTTGAGCCAAACAACACAGTGGCGAACCACCCAACTGCTGCACAATTACCAATAATATATACTGACACGCCCATTGCGGGGCGTGACTTGGCAAACCCCCGGTTGCACAGGCCCACAACCGCCCGAAGGACTACTGGGGCGCCGACACGAATTCCTGCACCTCCCATGAGGTTACAGGTTAGGCTCTGGCACCGCTATGTGCCCGCTGAAGTACATCGTTTGCACCTCTCTTCTTCCGGATCGCCCAGTAACTCCGCCTGCAACGATAAAGGAACACATTAAAACTCCCCCAACAACCCCCCTCATTCTGACACTCTGGGTTCGAGGAAGGGTGGGAAAAAAGTGTCCCGATGAGCCCGCGCGATGGCGTCCGGAGCGGCAAAGAGGCCCTTCGACAGGGTCCAGGAACATAAGCACCCCTGGAGGCCCCTCCCAGCCACCCCGGACGTGCGACACCGCCAGCCTCCTCCAACCAGAGGGGAGGAGAAAGCTGGTCATCCTACAGGGGCGGGGCAGCCCTCTGAGACTAGGAGCCCGCCCTCTTTATGGCCACTGCATGGCCTCGGGCAAGCGCATAGTCACATCAGGGCCACCAGATGTCCCCCGCCCCACAATGCCCAAACCCGCAAATAATACACAAACACAGTATTAGGTTTGGGAAAAATTGCTGCAGGTTTATTACATACAACATATGTAATGATGGTGGGTTAACTTACGGGCGATCCTAGGGCAGGCCGCATTCTCGCCACCTGCCCGCCTGTTGAGCCAATCAGCACAGTGGCGAACCACCCAACTGCTGCACAATTATTATAATTATACTACTCATGCCCCTTGTGGGGCGTGTCTAGGCAAACCCCCGGTTGTACAGGCCCACAACCGCCCGAAGGATTACTGGGGCGCCGACACGAGTTCCTGCACCTCCCATGAGGTTACAGGTTAGGCCATGGCACCCCTATGTGCCCGCTGAATTACAGTGTTGCACCTCTCTTCTTCCGGATCGCCCAGTAACTCCGCCTGCAACGAAAAAGGAACACATTAAAGCTACCCAAGGAGCCCCCCTCAAACAGACACTCTGGGTTCGAGGAAGGGCGGGAAAAGAGTGTCCCGAAGCTGCAGCACGACGTCCGGAGCGGCAAAGAGGCCTCCACAATGGTGCAAGGGAGTAAAGTATCCCCTGAGGCTCCTCCTAGCCGCCCCGGACGTGCGTCAGCGAACCGCCTACTTCCTACAGGTCGACGCCTGCCCTGGTGAGGAGTGGCTGGCCACATGAGTGGGCGGGGGCAGCCCTCTGTGACTAGGGGCCCGCCCTCCTTATGGCCACCGGGTGGCCTCGGGCAAGCACATAGTCACATCAGGGCCACAGAACCCCCCGCCCCTGTGATGCCCAAACCCGCAAATAACACACAGACACAAGTGTTAAGTTTGGGAAAAATTGCTGCAGGTTTATTACATACAACATATGTAATGATGGTGGGTTATCTTACGTGTGAGCTAAGGGCAGGCCGCATTCTCGCCACCTGCCGGCCTGTTGAGCCAATCAGCACAGTGGCGAACCACCCAACTGCTGCACAATTACTATAATTATACTACTCAAGCCCCTTGCGGGGCGTGTTTCTGTACAAACCCCCGGTTGCACAGGCCCACAACCGCCCGAAGGACTACTGGGGCGCCGACACGAGTTCCTGCACCTCCCATGAGGTTACAGGTTAGGCTCTGAGGTTAGACTCTGGCACCCCTATGTGCCCGCTGAAGTACAGTGTTGCACCTCTCTTCTTCCGGATCGCCCAGTAACTCCGCCACAGCCTGCGCGGTGGTACCCGCTGCCGCACGTGCCCTCCCACCACTGCTACTACTCTTTACCTGTAACCTTTGCTCAGAAGTGCTTCTTTCAGATCGAGGAGGAACAGGTCTAAGCCCACAGGCATGAGATGAACGCCATCTGCCTCAAAATAACCCCTGACCTTGTCCTAAATCATTTCAAGTTTGACGAAACCCAGGCCCCTACGTTGGGTGAATCTTTTCATGGCGCTGTTGATTCTCTTCCTGGACCTCTCAATTGCCTCACTAGACTTGGCGCCCCGCCAAATTCTCCTTGGCACTATTTCGGACCACCAAATCTCACACTCACGCATGAGCCCGCAGATGACCCCCAGATCCACTTTCATTTTCTGCAGCAAGGTAGATCTCCCCAGATTTGTCAGGTCATTGCCACCCAGGTGAATTACCAAGTGCTGAGGAGGAGGCCCTGCCGTAGCAAGGGCTTCCCGTAACCTGTGCAACAAGCTGTTCCAGCGCATGCCAGGAAAACCCAGCCAAACACTTTCAATGTTCCTGAAGTCCTGAGTCCAGTTCCTGATTGCTGCCCACCGGCCCAACCTGGCGACTGTGGAATGCCCCAAGACCCACACTCTTGACCCTGTCAAAGAAAAGACGCAATATATTCACGACTGTTTATTGATCAAGTGTGCACACAAACAGCAAAGAGGCAAAATCGCCTAAAATTGAAACACAGCAAACAAATATACAAGAACATGGACATGCCGGGATACCCTGTTCAAGGGCGAATGTAATGTTTAAAACAGGGAGACACCCAACGATCCTACCATTTGAACCTTGTCTGGCTGCAAGCCAGCTTTGAAAGCAGAGGTGGCCGCCCCAATACGGAAGGAATGGCTGGAGAACCTTTTCCCCTGCTTCAACAAACCAGCTCGATCCAGGCATGCTAACATTATTTTATCCATCTGGTATTTGGTCAGGGGGCTGTGATCAAAGTGGATAAAAAGGTAACCCAGTGCCGCAGGACGAAGCGCCAGGTATGATTATAAGGCAGACACCGGGCAGAAGCGGGGATCCCCGAGGGGGGCCAGCCGGATAACTGACCCTTTGCCAGCCTGGTCGGTCTTGGACCGTATGAGCGTGATGGACAGACCCTCCTTCAAACATATGTCCGCCACCCCAAGAGCATCCCCAGACCGATCTGCCTTGGAGCGTGAGACTAACTCACTGCTCCGGAATGCCCCGAAAAATGCCAAAATGAAGGCCGCAGAGAAGAGGGAAGCCTCGTAGTGCGAGTGTACCACCGACTGCAGGACCGCCAACATGGCCTGCAACGTGGGAAACTCAATGGGGGACCTGTCATCAGGAGTCTTAGGTTCTTCCCATGCCCACCCTTTCAAAGCTGCCCTGATTACAAAAGACTTGGCTGGATCACCCACCCCGTTCAACCTTGCCTCGTGACTGATGGCCGCCAGGTGGCCGCAGACCCAGGAGTGGGTTTTGTTCTGTTTCTTGGCCCAAACTACGAAGGCCTGTGCTCTGTCCTCCAGCGGAAGGACCACCAAACCTAAATCAGCAATAGCTTTGTGGAATGTGGCCCGGTGGCTAACATAGCCCCTCCTCGTACCTGGGGCTAAGGACTTTTCCCCTAACTCTCTCAGCTCCTGCTCCACTCCAAGATGCGCCAAAGTCCTGGTGCGAAGGGGGTCATCTCCTTTCTCGCCTGTGGGCAGGCCGCCCGGAAACGGACCCACTGAAAACGAGAAAGAGCGTCAGCCGCGACATTTGTGACCCCCGCAATGTGCCTTGCCCTAAATTCCACATTGCAGCGCAGGCTCCTACTGGCCAGTTCTCGAAGTAAGCAAAGAACTAAGGGGCAACTAGCTGTTGGACCATTGATGGCTTGCACCACCGCCATATTGTCCGACCAGAACAGGACCTTCATGTTGGACAATGGGCCCGGCCAGAGATGTAAAGACACCACAATAGGGAAGAGTTCCAGGACAGTTATGTTGGAAGTGATCCCCCGCTTGCGCCAAGCATTGGGCCATTCCTGCGCGCACCACAGCTCCCCCAGAATTGCCCCGAAACCCTCCCGCCCAGAGGCATCGGTGAACATACTGATTTCGGGGCTATCCACCCAAGGAACCTCCAAATGACAGTCCCATTGAAGTCTGTCAGAAATTCAGCCCACATCAATAAGTCTTTCTTTAGGCCTGAAGACAGTTTTACAAAATGATGATGTTTGGAGACCTTGGCAGTGGCCCTACCTAACCGTCTAGCAAACACACGACCCACCGGGATGACTCTAGCCGTAAAGTTGAGTTGCCCAGGGGACTCTGGATGACCCCTAGCGGTGCTTTGTCCCTTCCCAGCAAGTGCTGAATGTCCCGTTTCAGTCCCTGTACTTTCTCAGCCGGGAGTCGAGACACACCCG
Source organism: Lissotriton vulgaris (assembly GCF_964263255.1). Classification (NCBI taxonomy): domain Eukaryota; kingdom Metazoa; phylum Chordata; class Amphibia; order Caudata; family Salamandridae; genus Lissotriton; species Lissotriton vulgaris. Next base: position 136,259 of record NW_028249807.1, read on the forward strand.
TTACCGTGCCCAACGCAATGCCCAGGAAAGTCAGGACCTGTGCCGGACCCTCAGTCTTGCCAGGCGCCAAAGGCACCCGCAGGTGACTAGCCAAGTCAATGAAACAATTCAGACCCTCCTGACATTCCGGCGTGCCCTCCCTCCCAATGAAAAGGAAATCATCGAGGTAATGTGACACAGCTGTGACGCCATACTTCGCGGAGAGGGCACATTGAATGAAAGTGCTAAAAGCTTCAAAGAAAGCGCATGAGACTGCGCAACCCATAGGCATGCATTTGTCAAAATAGTACTCCTCTTTCCACTTGAAGCCCAACAGGTGCTGACTGTCCGGGTGCACAGGCAATAAACGGAATGCTGCCTCAATATCAGCCTTTGCCAGCCAAGCCCCCTCCCCCGCTCTCCTCACTAGGTCAATAGCCATATCCAGGGAACAGTAGGAGACAGAACAGGCCCCCTCTGCTAGCCAAGAGTTCACAGAGTTGCCCTCTGCGAAGGAGAGGTTGTGAACTAACCTGTAAGCCCCCGGCTCCTTTTTGGGGACCACACCCAGCGGGGACACCACAAAATCCGGAAGGGGAGGAGACAAGAATGGGCTCGCCACCCTCCCCAAAGACACTTCCTTGCAGATTTTCTTATCTACGATCTCAGGGAGTTCCCTAACAGACTTCTGATTCTCAGCGTCCCTACTGACCCTGGGACCCTGGTAAGGGATCCTGAAACCCTCCAGAAAACCTAAAGTCAGGACATTCCTGTCCTTCTCATTGGGGTAGGACCGCAGCAAGGGCAGCAAGTTAGGGATGATGACTGGAGATGGGCCCTTAGAGTGGAGGGGGGAGGGGAAATGTGATCCACGTGGGCAGGCAGGGAAGGGAGGGGGAGGTGAGCGCGGCAGGAAGGGCACCAGGCGGCAAGGCTTTGGAAAGGGTCTTATTTGTCTTTGCTGGAAGCGCTAGTGGTGGCATCACGTTTGTCACATGTTGACCCAGGATGGGGCCCACCACATTTACTGCAGGAGTGCGCAAACCTGCACACCTTTCCCCAGGTGCAATTACCTGCATTAAACAACCTGCATGTTGCTGAGAAGCCCTTCCTGTTAACCTGTCTATTGAAACCCCCCCGCCTCGCCCCCCTCGAGAGGACTGCCTGAAGTTACCTTTTTAGGTCGAGCAGACCTTACTCTCAATGCGTGAGCATTGAGAGTGTCTGCTTCAGACCTTTTGTGGCCCGTAGGCCCGTGTTATTGGGAATGAGGACACCAATCTGTCACAAGCGTTTTTCCTCGCAGTTTTCACCGCGGGAGCGAGCGTCTGACCTGCGCATGCGCAGAGTTCCCGCGCATGCGCAGAGTAACTCAGCCCTTGCTCACACAGACGCAGGCAGGCAGCCCCCACCCCTCTGCATGCACGCACGCACACACAGGCGAGCGCATGCACACGCAGGCACACACATACAGGCACACAGACACTCGCTCACACACACACACCTTCCCCACAGTCACACGCACGCACACATACATACAAAGCCCGCCCGCCCCCGCCCGCACTTGCGCACATGCTCTCCCCTCCCTCTCCCCCCCCCCCCGGTCAGCAACCCACTCACCGGCTTTCTTCTTGCGGCGGCTCTTCTCAGCTGCAGGGCCCGGCAGCATGACTCTTCTTCCCTCCTTCGGCACCGGGGCGCAGGGTAGGCTCCTGCCTGCTCCGGTGCTCCAAACACGGCCCCATCCAATCGCGGCTCTTCCGTGGGAGGCGGGGTAGGCTCCCGCCCTCCTACTTCCTGTTGTCGCGCCGGCCTGCCTGACTTCCTGGTCGCAGGCCGGCAGAGATTTGCGGTATTTATTTATTTAGTTATTTATGCATTTTTCTCTTCTGGGGTGCATTAGTTGTCTGTGTTTTACGTCGCACTACTTGCTGTTTTTGAATAAGTATAAGTGCGCTAGGTTGCAAAGATGTTTTTGAAGTTACTATGAATGGAAAAGGAATTGCATTTGTTGGCATTTTATTTCGGGTAGTCTTTCAGAATAGGAGGATCCCATTTTTTTCTGGCTGAGGGACACACGTGTCGCAGGCCCCACATTTTGAAGGCATTATCGCCTGTCCCGTTTGTTGGTATGTGAAGCGAGGTTCTTCTCCGCGACTGCCATGGGGAGAGGCTGCCTTACGGCCAGAGCTGCCGACTTCGAAGCTGTTGAACCAGGTTTGAGCTCGGCGTCTACTCAGCTTCTCCCCGAATGTGTCCCTGTGTAACTGGTGCTCATGTAGGCTCTCCGATAACTCCGGGTCGAGTTCCCGCTGTATAAATCTAGAAAAAAACAAAGCTGCCACCAGCAAAAAGAAAGGGCGGGGTGGAAGTCAGCATCTCCGAGGGGAGTTCAATCTCTAAAGAAACTTTTCTCTCCGATTTAACTTCCTTTGCGTCAAAAACGTGTCATTACTCTCGATATCGCCGGCAGCAACAGCGGCTCTTATCTTTCCACTGCAGCTGCTAAAACATTGACTTTTCCATACGTGGGTCAGTGTTCCTTGACGTCAAATGCTCGTTTCCAAAGGTAAGGTAAACCCCATTTCGAAACAGCTCTCCATATCGACGTCACCGATGACCTTAGAGTACACGTCACGCCGATGAAGTCGATGCTCCCGCCCCGCACATCAGAAGTCTACCTACACATGAAGATGTAGATGACGAGCCCTCCAGGGGGCCTAACGAGTGTCGATGTCATTAGCCGACTAGAGCGGGGAACCCTGCGGAGCTAAGTCACACTTTGGGGAGGACAGGCTTCCCCTGACGCGGTGTCCAGTGTGGGGATATTGTAGAGAGAGCTGTGGCACCAGTTTATATTACCTCAGATAATGAGGCCGCTTGAAAGGCCCCTTGCCCTGAAAGAAGCCAGTCGCCTTAACTGCTCTACGCTCAGGACTTAGTGACGTTTTCTGGACTCTGCTGCCCTGTGACCTAAACTGAACATAGAGTCCTGTCGAGCTGTGACTTTGTCCAAATTACGGTTTTGCTCATTGCAGCACTGCGGGCATTTAGCCCCACTCTCTCACCTCCGTGTACGAGTGCGAATGTTGTGCTAGGCAGGGCAGTGTCACTGGGCACAGGCACCGTAGCATCTCTTGCTGCCCGTACGGCCTCGCGCTAGTCACCAAGGTTGCGGGCTGGCAGACACGGGGACAGAAGGTCTGATCTTAAGTAGTGCCTGCAAAGAGAGCATCCTTCTTCAAGGCACCAGCGCAGCACTGTGTCTCAGGCGCCATGGAGACAGACAGCTTCTGAACCCATCCCTCCTAGTCTGCCATGGATCACGACCGGAAGTCCTGGGAATAACACGGAGCACGGGTGGTAACATTCCGTACCTTGGAATCTCCCTGTGCGGATTCATCACACTTAAAATGTACATAAAGCTATTGCCATTATAAATTACAATAACTTTTATTTAAGTATTAATTCTTAAAAAAATTAAAAGCCATTTTTATTTGTAATATCAATACATGTAGGTCACGTAAATACAACACATATTGCATTACAAATGCTATAGGTGTCACATTTGCGAAAGTTAAAACTATTGGCATTGTAAATGACAAAGCTATTAATTTCGCTATTTTCAAAACCAACACATAAATAAAAAATTTGTCATTTACAGTACCAATAGCTCAAACTTTCCTAATGCGAGACCTATTGCATTGCAAATGCTTGTTTCTCTGAGTACCCTTTACTTGTTTCAGCCTTCTTAACTTGTATACTGGCTTTGCCCACGCTTCGGATTTACCCTTCCCCATATACTGCATCCAGAGTCTAACCTCCACCTGGTCCCAATCTAATTCTGGACAGACCGACATTTTCTTGCGAAATTCACAGTCGTACATGTACCACCCCATGCCAGCAGAGGATTCCGCTTCCTCAGTAATGAGACTCGCGTATTGAAATAGACCCTGCGCCTGTTCTGGGAAGCGCTCCATGATTACTGCAGCCAGTATAGAAAAAGCCTGTCTCCAGTTCTTGATCGTTTTCTCAGGCCAAGACTGGAAACAAGCTTTCTTTTCCTCATCCTTAGAACCCATTTTCCGAACGTCAACACCATCGGCACCCACCATTAAGAGAGAAAAGATGTAGATGAATTCTCTTCGCCAAATGCCTTCTTTCGCTGCCTGCGGGACCTGCCAAGCGAGGGAGCATTTGCCCGACAACAAGGGAGCCATAGTCATCATACTGCTGGCGACGTGGGGGCCGCAACAGGGGCAGGCGCAGTAGCAGCTGGGAGCGCAGGTACAGCTATCGGCGCAGGGGGAGAGTGAAGCAGCACTGGGGCAGGTATCGGAGGAGTAGCAGAGGTAGGCAGTGCGATTTCCTGCGGGGGAGCCACCTCAACAAGGGGGCCAGCAGGCGCTGCGCAGCTGTCCCCCCCTAGAACTGGAAACCCGCCCCACACACGAGCAACGGCTGCATCCCCAGACAAAGGCAGGGGAACCATAACTGCAGGCTCCACCACCCAGGGACCCAGTAGCAACCACTGGGCGAGGGGGTGGGGGGGCACTAGCCAGGGTCACCGCCGGGGGTGAGGCGGGGGCGGGCACAATTACATTTCTGACGGGTTCGGCCGCTCTGGTCTTGGGGGGGGAGCTCCGCTGGGAAGTCTTTCACTGTCGGCTTCCTTACACGCTTGGGCATCGCAGTACCAGAGTCCTCCACAATGTCTATTTCTGGGGAAGGGGGGCGGGGACAGCCCCGGGGGCTTTGGGGGGGTTGGCCGACAAAAGTTCACTGGCCCACGCCACCCCATTAGCCTTGATCATGTCCAATAGTGCCTTCATCTGGGCATCCTGGGAGGGTCCTATCCCCGAGTCATCGACCTGCAACGTCTGTGTGAAGAGCGGAGGGGACCCCTGACTTTCCATGTTATCTTTGGCTCTTCCCCTGAAAGAAAAATGACCATGAGCCAAATAGACCAAATACGAAACAATGTACAGCCAGCAGAACTGACAACCTACACGCGATTATAGAGCGGCACTAGAACTGACACGATGCTATCTATGGGAAGAGAGTGTTATACTAACAAGGAAACATATGAGAATATCCGGAGGAGAACTGTCTGCACGAGACTGAAAAACAAGTTCAAGAGATGATGCCATAACTCGGCGAGGGTAGCTTACCTATACCTCGAATTGTGAACAGAAAGCAAGTGTGAATGAAGTTTGGACTGTAAATATGTCCAGTACACAGAACATGCCCACACCCCGGATCCCCGCAGGCACCAATACATACCTCACAGCACTGTTCCTGGTGCCGTGAAAGAAGAAAAGGGGGGGGGGAAGGGGCACGTCCCCAAGCCCGATGCCGAAGACGAGGGCAAGCACTGTGTGAAAGAAGAGAGAATGAGACAGGGCAAAGCTACCCACGAACTGCCGGACAAAACCGGTAACATAAACACACCACAAAAACGCCCTGTGGCGGGGGTGCAGAGGTTTGGGGGGGGGGGCGCAAGGGCACACTGCCTGTATGGCTTACCCTGGACCCTACCCCCACATGAGAGAGGCCTAGTACTCCGACCGGTATCCCCACACAGGGCTCCCTACTGAACCTGCCCCTCCTGCTTCGCAAATATACATACCTCCCCGAAAGTTGCTGAAGCTGCGAGGACCCGCGCGGCACCGGAGAGTGCGCAAAGGGGAATGTGGGGGGGGGTGGTGCCTGCAACATGGAAGAAATGACACTGTTAGGAATGGGGCCCACAAGCTGTCTCTGCTACGTGATACCTGAAGCAGCGACATAATCACTCTATAGCCGACCCTCGCGACCAGCTACAAATCTGACCTACAGCCAGCTGCTTGCTTAAACAAGACGCTGGACACCCGGCCACACCATAGTTTAACAAAACTTGAGCACATTACACAAGCACACATCATTGCAATGTTGGTCACGGAGGAGCGTAATTTGCCCAAAACATGAAGAGCGGCGACAAAGCCGAGACTCGAACCGGGTTTCCCAGATTCGAGATTGAAAGGCCTTGCCATTAGGCCCGCCCCTCTCCCTGTAATGGCGGGCCAGAATGGCACCGTAGCACCAGGGAGAGGGGGGGGGGGGGTGGGTGTGCGCTGCGGGCAAGCCACTAAGTGTAGAGCCTGGCGACTCAAGTGTATGTAAACTAATAATTCGCCGCTAAACGGCCTGCGACATCAAACATGGCAGCCAACGCACCCATACTGAACACCATTGCCGCCGGCCACGTGGAGCTATCGGCACAACTGAAAAAACATTGTATTCCATTGCCGAGTCATGTACTAAACGGCATGCAACATTGACATGGCGGCCCCACACACAAAAACCGCCCCACCACATAGAGCAATTCGCAATGGATAAGCGTTATGCCTAAATAAGAGTGCCCGGAACCTCCACACTAAGCATGTCCTAAACGGGATGCAACATTAAAGACCTGTCTGCCCCGTACACAAATACCGCCCACCACATTGAATAATTCGATCAATGGAATAAGCGATAGCATAAATACTAGTGCACGGTAAACCTCCGCACTAAGCATGTCCTAGACAGATTGCGACATTCAAACATGGCGGACCCACACACAAATACCGCCCCACCACGAAGAGCAATACGATCAAAGGAAGCGTTTGCATAACTTACGAGCGCTCGATAAATTGTGAGTGCTCGGTAACCCCCCTCACTAAAGCATGTCCTACACAACAAAAACTGTGATACACAGAAGCAAATAAATCAATAATTCATTTTGACGATACGAGACACCGTCGGGGATTGAACTACAATTCGTTTGACGCACTACGTAAGCATCCAGCACAGAGAGCCACCCCTGGGCTCACGCGGGGACCAAAGGGCAGGGGCTAGGGACAATCCGACGCCTCCTCACGGTCCCAGCCTAGCCCGAGTAGACGAAGGCGATACACACGTCCAACTCAGGGCCCGGGCCGAGACCAATACGATGCGCCCTGGCATCAAGGTACTTGCACCTTGCACCCTCCCACGCGCAAAGCCGTCGGTGGGGGACCCGGCGGGCCAGCGCTAGGGCTCTTCCACCCATGTGGGCCTAAACAGAAGAGCCGCTCGAAACCGCCCGACCCACGAAGGAGACGGAGGCATAGGAGGAGGGGGAGGGAATCCCAGGACACACAACCCCGAAAGCAGCCCCAACGGCCACGTGGGCTGACCGTCTTGCCCGCACCCCATAGGGAGAGAGCGCGGGGGGGGGGGACTAGGAGGGGCTCACGCTTGTAGGCCTCGGCCCGCTCCCATAGGAATATCTTGTTGCCGAGTCGCAACCCCCACCTCCACAGCGGCCCGTCGCTAAGCAGGCCGCCTAGCCGTAGCTCAATACCTCCGCAGGGAGGGAGTAGGCGGAGGGGGGGTAAAGCCCGTAGGCCACACTCACCGCAAAAGAGTGTCCCGAAGCAAAAGAGTGTCCCGAAGCTGCAGCGCGACGTTCGGAGCGGCAAAGAGGCCTCTACAATGGTGCAAGGGAGTAAAGTACCCCCTGAGGCTCCTCCTAGCCGACCCGGACGTGCATCAGCGTCCCGCCTACTTCCTACAGGGCAACGCCTGCCCTGGTGAGGAGTGGCTGGCCACATGAGTGGGCGGGGGCAGCCCTCTGCGACTAGGGGCCCACCCTCCTTATGGCCACCGGGTGGCCTCGGGCAAGCACAGAGACCACCGGCTGGACACTCTGTTCTTTATGGTATTCAAAGGAGCCAAGAAAGGCAAGGCTGTGCCGACGACCATCTACCGTTGGGTCGTCCTCTGCATTACAACCTGCGGCACCGAGGCTGAAAAGCAGCCTCCAGAAGGCCTGTGTGCGCATGCCGCCGAAGGCAAGGTGGCTCCCACTGCATCGGCACAGGGGAGATTGTCCTGGCAGCGACATGGGCGTCGCTCCATATGTTCACAAAGCACTAGTGTCTGGATGATTAGATCCGTCGAGAGCGGCACGTGAACCATCCAACCCATCTCCCTCCCTTGCAGGCGTATCTTGTTCATCAGAAGTATTTGTAACTCCAGAGGAGGGAGTATCAACCCCTTGTACCTTTCCAAACTCTACATCCTTCATCAACATCCAAGGAGAACACCGCTCATTATCATACGTACCTTCCAAATTTTCTACGTGTTTGGAGTCACCCCTTTGATATAAAGCAACCCGCCTGAGATTCCAAACTTGACCATTAGTTAATCTCACCCAATTGCTGCCCACAGTTTTCACCTTGAAAGGTCCTCTGAACCTGTTGACAAAATTAGTAGTAGTTTTTGGTTTGAGTCAGTTCACAGCCCCACCGCCTGGGAGGTACCGCGCTGATGTCTAATCAGAAGGTGAGTGATCGCTGTGACATGAACAAGTTTCTTACCTTCGGTAACGCTCTTTCTGGTGGATCTAGCTGTGGATTCCTCACTGCCCCGCCCATCCTCCTCGTTCTGTGAACTGCACTCTACTCTTCCAAAAAGGGCCCAATGGGAGATCTGCTCACGGGTCACTGCCAGTCAGAAGTGTATTCCGTGTCTTGGGGCGCGGACCGTTCAGAAAGCAAGTGATGTCAGCTCACATGGGTGTCGTACATCACTTCTGTGGAGTGACGTTGTCGCGGAGCCACGTGGCGCCACCTGTTGACACACAGGGGCATTGCTTAAGATTTTCTGGATCCAGAATGAGGCCAGGTGAGGCGTCTGCAATCACATAGAATCTACCAGAAATAGCGTTACCGAAGGGAAGTAACTAGTTCATCTAGTCTCAATGCTGGCGCTAGATGAAGATGTCACATATGCTGTCTGGCACGCAGCAGCGGCGAGCGTTGAAGCAGAGCGAGTGAAGCCCTGCACCACCAGAAGCGCAGACGGAGAACGGGAGGAGACTACGGAGGTGGAAGAGCGTCTCATGCAACCAAACACAGGGCTTGGTTTGACCATCTCTCTGCAGCCAGGAGCTTCTCTGGCAGGAGAGGCATCAAGAGAGGGCTGCAGAAGGTTTGGTGTCACGGGACATCTTCTGTGGGTCTCCTCAGCAGCAGCAGGGTCCAATCCTGTGCTCGTGTCTCATTTCCAGGCACCGAGTCCTCACAGCCGAAAATGAAGCATCTCTCCTTTCAGAGACCAGGGATGAGCAGGGCAATTCCTCAGACTGAAGGACAGGTCCTCTGGGCAGGGCCTTAGACAGCTGGGGCGGTGCTCGGGCAACAGGGCAGGTCCTTAGGGCACAGGACAGGGCCCCAGGCTGCAGGGCAGGCCCTTCAGGGCAGGTCCTCAGGGTGCAGGAGGGAAAAGCTACTTAGAACCCCGAGGGACAGCTGTGTCTGAGAGGCTGGGGTCAGCAGCAGCTGGGGATCCCCTTTACCACCCATCGGCAGCTGTCACTGGAAGCAGAGGACTCGGATACTAACCCCCCCTGACCTCCCCTGTCAAGCACCAGTCCAGACAGGGGCACAGCTCCATAGGGGGTTTGTGGGTGTCCCCTCCCCTAATAAATTCTGAAAGAGGGGTCCTGGGTCCTGTGAGTGATGGGGGCTCAGGGTGAGTCCAACCCTCCTCAGTGGCCTACATGGGAGCCGGGGAACCAGGTTCGAGTCCTGGCGTTAGCTCAAATATCCTGTGATTCTGGGCAAATCACTTCATCTCTTCGTGCCTAAAATGAAAGGAAATAAAAATGAGGCTGCCCGCAGCTCACGCAGTGGGCCACCTCAAAAGGACGGCCACATTTGGCACACCACCACCCCTCTAGTTGGGGGACCACGGGGAGGAGTCCCCCACCACGGCGCGCCGGCGGCATCACTTCTGGTGCACAGATGGTAGGGGCGAGGTATTTATACCACCCCCTGCCCATCTGGCGCCCTCTTTGGCTCGGGACACACTGTCTCCCGCCCTACCGTATACTCGGCGTGTCGGCTGGTGAGCACGGCTAGTTACAGGGCGATCCGAAGGTGGAAGGGTACGGAAGGGTACCTCTTCAGGAGAACAAGAGGGGTGCAGTGCCAAACCCCAGGAGTCCTTACAGCAGGACCCTGGAGAAAGATCGTCGGCGTCCCACCAGTCTTGTGGGCGGTTGTAAGCCTGAGCAACCGGGGGGCTTGCCTTGCAACGCTCCGCCCTTAAAAGGGTGTGAGTAAAGTTGTTGACTGGTGGTTCACGCTATTCAAGGGGGGAATCCTCTCATAACTGGTAGCACTGATTGGGTTGGCCACGCTGCAATTTGTCTCTTCAGACGGGCAGGGCAGGATAAGTCAGTCACCGCTGCCTGCCCTTGGGTCGCCCGTAAGTTAACCCACCACGTTGGCATACTTTGTATGGAATAGACCCGCAGAAAATTTTTCCCAACAAACTTGTGTTGCATGATTATTTATTTCAAGTGCATGTTATGTCCTGCAAAGGTGGGGAGGGTTGCCGATATAGGCCCTATGAATGTATCCCTCTGTAATGCAACTAGTGCTCAAGTAAAGCGTTCTGATACCTTTGGGTCGAGGTCGTGCTATAAAAAATTAAAAACTAGGGGAGCGTGGCTTCGGTGCCCCTTAAGATGGCCGCCTGAGCTGAGGCTCCGTCGCACCGGGACACTTAATAAGCTGTGGCTGCATTATTCTGCACCTTTTACTAACGGACACCAGGGTTGGATTGGGATTAAAAATCGGCCCGGGCAAGCATAAAAAAATCGGCCCATATTTGCATAATGCCTTCCCTCAAATCACTGCTTTCGCATAATTTTACATATAAAGGGGGGTGGGGGGAGGATATGAACGCATCAGTTTACACTAGCGAAACACCCCTGAAAACAAGTGAGGCCACTTCTGCACAGGCCCCCTTCCCCACTCACTATGCCTACATAAATGGGAGGCCCAGCAAGAGAAAAGGGGTGACACCTCCACCTGTTGCTGCTATACGGAGGTAATGAGCCCATCTCCCTCCAGATAGGCCACTTAGACACCCTCTGGGCCGCTGGCGGTATAGTCGAACAACAGAGACACCGCCCAAATCAGCACCCAGGCTGCTCAAAAGCAGCCCTCAGGTGGAACTCGGGCCCCGGCCCTTCGGGCATTGCCCGAATGCCCCCATTACCAATCCGACGCTGACGGACACCACTGTTTCCGACGTCGGAAGATGCCGTGCGTTTGGTATCATTTTCACCGCCGATGCATTCTCCTCAGCGCACCCGCCATCTTAACTACCGCGCTGTTATTCACTGGGAAACACGCATGGACTGACAGCGTCTGCTCTCACCCAGCACTTGCTCAGTTTTGATGGTAGCATTCCTGCTTAGTGGAGACTCTCGTCATTTTAGTGAGCTGTCTGTTGCTATGGAGGGCTCTGCTTCTCATGACTTTCATTGATGTTTCATTTACCTCACAGCACTAACTAATAGGCCTGCTTTGCCCCGTCAGCCATTATTATGAAACGCAAGCTGGGAAATGTTTCTGACAGAGCTGCCCACATTACCACGTCATGTAAGGAATTCCCATGGTTTCCTCTACATAAATAGTTTTGGTTTTCACTCCTTAATTCTCACTGAGTCATTTCTGTTGGTGCCTTCTTAATAGCACTTCAGCCTTTAGGAGCTTCCTTTCTTCACACGACAGCCTTCCTTCCACCGGAATACCTTCTCAGCATGGCTCTCCTAGTTGATATCACTCATTTCTGATATGCAACTTACTTTCATCATTTGTTCACCGTTGGCTCTCCTCTTGGTGTTACTCAGGGTCGTTTCCGCCTGGTGTCATTGTTCAGGTTCATGATGGAATGGTATCTCCTTTCCTGAAGCTTTTAGTCATCTCAAGAGACTACTCTACACTACTCTTTTTGTGAGAACTGTAGGCGGCGGCTGTTATATAGTTGTATATTACTCTATGTACTACCTGTGTATCTTCTATATATGGGAAGACTGCGTAAACCACAATTAGTTTTTGTACCTAAAAATCATTCTTCTTCATCAACACCAACTCCTTTTTCTGTACTACCCTCATCCCATACCGAAGAAACGATGGCAGGTGTTACTTCTAATCGTTCTGCTTCATCACAGTCCACCACTACAAAAACCTCACCATCTTCCTCATCTTCTAAACGTCTAAAGCATGTTCCTCCCTCTCCTGACAAATCGTCATCTCCTATTTCCTTAGAAATGTTGTTGGAGGAAATTCGAGCTCTGCCCCCCAATTTGTAGAGCAGACCAACAGTAAAATGCAACTCTTGGAGGAGAAGTGTCTACACTGGAGAGCAGAGTATCTTCAGTGGAGCAGCAACTCTCAGTGGTACAAGATAACTCTCAGAGGCTTTCTTCTTTAGAGGGAGAGGTTTGTGACCTTCGGCAACACACAGAGGATTTGGCAAACCAGAAATTAGGAGGAATAATCTAAGCATTTACGGACTGCCTGAAGCTCTCGAGGGTGATGATCCTCTCTCCTTCTTTTCTCCCTTCTTGCCGAAGCTCTTGGATATGCCTTCTTCTACACCTCTTAGTATTCAGAGAGCTCACTGATTGGGTCCACGTTCTTCAAGCTCTACGTATCCGGTCAAGCCAAGGGGAGTCATTATTCTTTTTTTTAAATTTACTAACTTGCTTTCAATTCTCACTGCAGCTACAGCCAAACAACACATGTCTTGGCCAGAGGGTGTATCTTTCTCAAGATGTATCTAATGCTACAGCAGCAAGAAGAAAGGCGTTCCTTAATCTTCGAGCCCCTCTACGATCTCTTGGTGCTCAATATGGTATTTTTAATCCCTGCATTTTTAAGGTGACATATCAAAATCAGACATGGTCCTTTCAAGATCCTGTGGAACTTAGGAAATGTATCCACTCTCATACTACATGTGCTATGGACACTGCTGGCCCTTCCAATGGTTGACTCTCCTGTTTACTTCATGTACTAATCTTTTAGACATTTTTCCGGTCATGACATGGTTTTGTTCATGGATGTTACTTCTATTGACTCAGTAATGTTCTATATGTGGTTCATTTCTTCTAAAGGTATTCATTTTAAATAGCATGTGTGGTTCATGTTTGTCATATCTCTTGTCATTCATTTGCCAGCTGTCAAACTTTCTCTGTATTATTTTAATGTTAAATGTCTCTTTTATGTTTCCCTACAGGCTTGTTTATTTTTTATCAATTCGTATCCTCCCTTTCCTTTTTCTTCCTCGTCCCGATGCGGTCCTGACGTCCTGAGTTCGGGTGGTCTGTCTTGTTATGTGTCGTCCTTGCGCCATTATATCTCTCTTTGTTCCCCTCAGGTATGTTTTTCTCAGTCATCCTATTTGGATATGTACTGTCTATACTTGCTTTTCCTCTCTCCTTCATTTCCCTCTTTTCCTTCTTTCTTCCTATTTTCTAACAGACATACTCTTCTCTTATCGCTCTTTGCTTGATCCTCCCTACTTCATTTCATGTCTTCTTCTTCCTTACTGCTTTTTGTCCCTTTTTCTACAGTTACTGCAAGATTTTGCGATTTTCTTAACTCTCCTTTATTCTCCACCTTTCTCATTTTTCTTCTTCATTTTTTTATCATATCACCTGACACCTTATATTTACTCTTCTTAATTTTTCAAATGCTCATTTTTTATTTTATGCTTATTTGCATTTTTTCTCAATATTACACTGTTGTTTATCTAATGTTAATCTTTTTCATTCAGAGTCATTAGATGGAATGTAAAACGTTGTAATAACCCTATAAACAGGCAGAGAAGTATTTCACATTTAGCTTCATATAAACCTGACTTAGTTTTGTTACAAGAAACCCATTTATCCGAGGCTGAAGCTCTCAAACTTAAGCGTAGTTGGGTTGGCTCCGTATTGGTCTCCCCGACTAATACAAAGAAGAATGGAGTTGTTATTCTATGACATAACAAATTGAAATGCACTGTTGTTACACAAGATATTGACTCCGATGGTAGGTGGATTCTAGTTAAACTGTTAGTTAACAATATTCCTCTAACTGTGTTTAACCTCTATGGTCCAACTCAGCCCAATCCCTCTTTTTGGCCTACTGTTACAGACAAGCTTTTTCAAAAAATGATGAATTTTTCATACTTGGAGGTGATTGCAATCAAGGTTTAGACCCTTTCATTGACTGCAAATCACAGGTACATTTTATTCCCCACAAAACTCACAAACAATTTCTTAACACTATCACGCAGACTCAATTGGTCGATGCCTGGAGGCTATGCAATCCAGACCAATCAGAATTTTCCTTTTATCCTTATCCCGGATTGACTATATATTTCTTTCTAAACCCTTAGCCCAAAACCTCGTTTCCTCCTCGATTGAGCCAATTTTGATTTCAGATCATGCTACAGTAGTCGTTGACTTCGATTTACTTCCTCCTCGCTCCAAAATGTCTAGGTGGAGGTTTAATAATTATCTTTTACAGGATCCAGTCTTTTCCTCTTCTTTCACCTCTTTTGCTGAAGAATTCTTCTCAATTAATTGGATAGTTTTAAAGCTACTGCTCGCGGGTTTATTATAGATTTTGTGTCCAAGAAAAAAGAAACACTCCTCTAATAAACATAAAGCTCTTTTATCTTCCATTAAACACTTAGAACATCAGTTTTATACCCCTTCATCAGACTCTACTCTGCAGCAACTTATCAAAGCTAAGATGGAATTTAAAAAAAATTCTACTGATAAGGCCTCCTTCACTATGCTTCGTAGCAGTGCCAGATACTATGGTGGCTGTAATAAAGCCGTCTCACTCCTTGCTAATTATTTAAAATCTAGAAAAGAGAAAAAATTCATTGAGTCCATTCAATCTAATGATGGCAAACATCTCTTCAAAGATAAAGATATACTAGCTGAATTCACAAAATTGTATAGGGTTTT
>NW_028249808.1:0-31002 GCF_964263255.1 Lissotriton vulgaris
ACTGATGATCCACCTACAAATGTGAACTGACGTTCAAAAATAAAACATTTGAAAACGGACCATTTTCCACATTTCTGAAGCATGACGTAATGGGGGGGTGTTATCTCTTTTGTCGAAAATCAGCCGTTTTTGCTCGAACATTAAATGCCTCCAAATGGTATTTAATTAACTTCCCGAGCCCCTGGAAGCATGAAAATCACTTTAAACATGCTAATTTTAGCTCTAACACTGATGATCCACCTACAAATGTGAACTGACGTTCAAAAATAAAACATTTGAAAACGGACCATTTTCCACATTTCTGAAGCATGACGTAATGGGGGGGGTGTTATCTCTTTTGTCGAAAATCAGCCGTTTTTGCTCGAACATTAAATGCCTCCAAATGGTATTTAATTAACTTCCTGAGCCCCTGGAAGCATGAAAATCACTTTAAACATGCTAATTTTAGCTCTAACACTGATGATCCACCTACAAATGTGAACTGACGTTCAAAAATAAAACATTTGAAAACGGACCATTTTTCCACATTTCTGAAGCATGACGTAATGGGGGGGTGTTATCTCTTTTGTCGAAAATCAGCCGTTTTTGCTCGAACATTAAATGCCTCCAAATGGTATTTAATTAACTTCCCGAGCCCCTGGAAGCATGAAAATCACTTTAAACATGCTAATTTTAGCTCTAACACTGATGATCCACCTACAAATGTGAACTGACGTTCAAAAATAAAACATTTGAAAACGGACCATTTTCCACATTTCTGAAGCATGACGTAATGGGGGGGTGTTATCTCTTTTGTCGAAAATCAGCCGTTTTTTGCTCGAACATTAAATGCCTCCAAATGGTATTTAATTAACTTCCCGAGCCCCTGGAAGCATGAAAATCACTTTAAACATGCTAATTTTAGCTCTAACACTGATGATCCACCTACAAATGTGAACTGACGTTCAAAAATAAAACATTTGAAAACGGACCATTTTCCACATTTCTGAAGCATGACGTAATGGGGGGGTGTTATCTCTTTTGTCGAAAATCAGCCGTTTTTGCTCGGACATTAAATGCCTCCAAATGGTATTTAATTAACTTCCCGAGCCCCTGGAAGCATGAAAATCACTTTAAACATGCTAATTTTAGCTCTAACACTGATGATCCACCTACAAATGTGAACTGACGTTCAAAAATAAAACATTTGAAAACGGACCATTTTCCACATTTCTGAAGCATGACGTAATGGGGGGGTGTTATCTCTTTTGTCGAAAATCAGCCGTTTTTGCTCGAACATTAAATGCCTCCAAATGGTATTTAATTAACTTCCCGAGCCCCTGGAAGCATGAAAATCACTTTAAACATGCTAATTTTAGCTCTAACACTGATGATCCACCTACAAATGTGAACTGACGTTCAAAAATAAAACATTTGAAAACGGACCATTTTCCACATTTCTGAAGCATGACGTAATGGGGGGGTGTTATCTCTTTTGTCGAAAATCAGCCGTTTTTGCTCGAACATTAAATGCCTCCAAATGGTATTTAATTAACTTCCCGGGGTGAAGAAACCCTTTTTGAGAACTCAGAGTGAGTAAATTGGCCATTTTCATGCACTTTTAACCATTCCATAAATCTTGTGTTTTGGGCCCCTGGAAGCATGAAAATCACTTTAAACATGCTAATTTTAGCTCTAACACTGATGATCCACCTACAAATGTGAACTGACGTTCAAAAATAAAACATTTGAAAACGGACCATTTTCCACATTTCTGAAGCATGACGTAATGGGGGGGTGTTATCTCTTTTGTCGAAAATCAGCCGTTTTTGCTCGAACATTAAATGCCTCCAAATGGTATTTAATTAACTTCCCGAGCCCCTGGAAGCATGAAAATCACTTTAAACATGCTAATTTTAGCTCTAACACTGATGATCCACCTACAAATGTGAACTGACGTTCAAAAATAAAACATTTGAAAACGGACCATTTTCCACATTTCTGAAGCATGACGTAATGGGGGGGTGTTATCTCTTTTGTCGAAAATCAGCCGTTTTTGCTCGAACATTAAATGCCTCCAAATGGTATTTAATTAACTTCCCGAGCCCCTGGAAGCATGAAAATCACTTTAAACATGCTAATTTTAGCTCTAACACTGATGATCCACCTACAAATGTGAACTGACGTTCAAAAATAAAAACATTTGAAAACGGACCATTTTCCACATTTCTGAAGCATGACGTAATGGGGGGGTGTTATCTCTTTTGTCGAAAATCAGCCGTTTTTGCTCGAACATTAAATGCCTCCAAATGGTATTTAATTAACTTCCTGAGCCCCTGGAAGCATGAAAATCACTTTAAACATGCTAATTTTAGCTCTAACACTGATGATCCACCTACAAATGTGAACTGACGTTCAAAAATAAAACATTTGAAAACGGACCATTTTCCACATTTCTGAAGCATGACGTAATGGGGGGGTGTTATCTCTTTTGTCGAAAATCAGCCGTTTTTGCTCGAACATTAAATGCCTCCAAATGGTATTTAATTAACTTCCCGAGCCCCTGGAAGCATGAAAATCACTTTAAACATGCTAATTTTAGCTCTAACACTGATGATCCACCTACAAATGTGAACTGACGTTCAAAAATAAAACATTTGAAAACGGACCATTTTCCACATTTCTGAAGCATGACGTAATGGGGGGGGTGTTATCTCTTTTGTCGAAAATCAGCCGTTTTTGCTCGAACATTAAATGCCTCCAAATGGTATTTAATTAACTTCCCGAGCCCCTGGAAGCATGAAAATCACTTTAAACATGCTAATTTTAGCTCTAACACTGATGATCCACCTACAAATGTGAACTGACGTTCAAAAATAAAAACATTTGAAAACGGACCATTTTCCACATTTCTGAAGCATGACGTAATGGGGGGGTGTTATCTCTTTTGTCGGTCGAAAATCAGCCGTTTTTGCTCGAACATTAAATGCCTCCAAATGGTATTTAATTAACTTCCCGAGCCCCTGGAAGCATGAAAATCACTTTAAACATGCTAATTTTAGCTCTAACACCGATGATCCACCTACAAATGTGAACTGACGTTCAAAAATAAAACATTTGAAAACGGACCATTTTCCACATTTCTGAAGCATGACGTAATGGGGGGGTGTTATCTCTTTTGTCGAAAATCAGCCGTTTTTGCTCGAACATTAAATGCCTCCAAATGGTATTTAATTAACTTCCCGAGCCCCTGGAAGCATGAAAATCACTTTAAACATGCTAATTTTAGCTCTAACACTGATGATCCACCTACAAATGTGAACTGACGTTCAAAAATAAAACATTTGAAAACGGACCATTTTCCACATTTCTGAAGCATGACGTAATGGGGGGGTGTTATCTCTTTTGTCGAAAATCAGCCGTTTTTGCTCGAACATTAAATGCCTCCAAATGGTATTTAATTAACTTCCCGAGCCCCTGGAAGCATGAAAATCACTTTAAACATGCTAATTTTAGCTCTAACACTGATGATCCACCTACAAATGTGAACTGACGTTCAAAAATAAAACATTTGAAAACGGACCATTTTCCACATTTCTGAAGCATGACGTAATGGGGGGGTGTTATCTCTTTTGTCGAAAATCAGCCGTTTTTGCTCGAACATTAAATGCCTCCAAATGGTATTTAATTAACTTCCCGGGGTGAAGAAACCCTTTTTGAGAACTCAGAGTGAGTAAATTGGCCATTTTCATGCACTTTTAACCATTCCATAAATCTTGTGTTTTGGGCCCCTGGAAGCATGAAAATCACTTTAAACATGCTAATTTTAGCTCTAACACTGATGATCCACCTACAAATGTGAACTGACGTTCAAAAATAAAACATTTGAAAACGGACCATTTTCCACATTTCTGAAGCATGACGTAATGGGGGGGTGTTATCTCTTTTGTCGAAAATCAGCCGTTTTTGCTCGAACATTAAATGCCTCCAAATGGTATTTAATTAACTTCCCGGGGTGAAGAAACCCTTTTTGAGAACTCAGAGTGAGTAAATTGGCCATTTTCATGCACTTTTAACCATTCCATAAATCTTGTGTTTTGGGCCCCTGGAAGCATGAAAATCACTTTAAACATGCTAATTTTAGCTCTAACACTGATGATCCACCTACAAATGTGAACTGACGTTCAAAAATAAAACATTTGAAAACGGACCATTTTCCACATTTCTGAAGCATGACGTAATGGGGGGGTGTTATCTCTTTTGTCGAAAATCAGCCGTTTTTGCTCGAACATTAAATGCCTCCAAATGGTATTTAATTAACTTCCCGGGGTGAAGAAACCCTTTTTGAGAACTCAGAGTGAGTAAATTGGCCATTTTCATGCACTTTTAACCATTCCATAAATCTTGTGTTTTGGGCCCCTGGAAGCATGAAAATCACTTTAAACATGCTAATTTTAGCTCTAACACTGATGATCCACCTACAAATGTGAACTGACGTTCAAAAATAAAACATTTGAAAACGGACCATTTTCCACATTTCTGAAGCATGACGTAATGGGGGGGTGTTATCTCTTTTGTCGAAAATCAGCCGTTTTTGCTCGAACATTAAATGCCTCCAAATGGTATTTAATTAACTTCCCGAGCCCCTGGAAGCATGAAAATCACTTTAAACATGCTAATTTTAGCTCTAACACTGATGATCCACCTACAAATGTGAACTGACGTTCAAAAATAAAACATTTGAAAACGGACCATTTTCCACATTTCTGAAGCATGACGTAATGGGGGGGTGTTATCTCTTTTGTCGAAAATCAGCCGTTTTTGCTCGAACATTAAATGCCTCCAAATGGTATTTAATTAACTTCCCGAGCCCCTGGAAGCATGAAAATCACTTTAAACATGCTAATTTTAGCTCTAACACTGATGATCCACCTACAAATGTGAACTGACGTTCAAAAATAAAACATTTGAAAACGGACCATTTTCCACATTTCTGAAGCATGACGTAATGGGGGGGTGTTATCTCTTTTGTCGAAAATCAGCCGTTTTTGCTCGAACATTAAATGCCTCCAAATGGTATTTAATTAACTTCCCGAGCCCCTGGAAGCATGAAAATCACTTTAAACATGCTAATTTTAGCTCTAACACTGATGATCCACCTACAAATGTGAACTGACGTTCAAAAATAAAACATTTGAAAACGGACCATTTTCCACATTTCTGAAGCATGACGTAATGGGGGGGTGTTATCTCTTTTGTCGAAAATCAGCCGTTTTTGCTCGAACATTAAATGCCTCCAAATGGTATTTAATTAACTTCCCGAGCCCCTGGAAGCATGAAAATCACTTTAAACATGCTAATTTTAGCTCTAACACTGATGATCCACCTACAAATGTGAACTGACGTTCAAAAATAAAACATTTGAAAACGGACCATTTTCCACATTTCTGAAGCATGACGTAATGGGGGGGTGTTATCTCTTTTGTCGAAAATCAGCCGTTTTTGCTCGAACATTAAATGCCTCCAAATGGTATTTAATTAACTTCCCGAGCCCCTGGAAGCATGAAAATCACTTTAAACATGCTAATTTTAGCTCTAACACTGATGATCCACCTACAAATGTGAACTGACGTTCAAAAATAAAACATTTGAAAACGGACCATTTTCCACATTTCTGAAGCATGACGTAATGGGGGGGTGTTATCTCTTTTGTCGAAAATCAGCCGTTTTTGCTCGAACATTAAATGCCTCCAAATGGTATTTAATTAACTTCCCGAGCCCCTGGAAGCATGAAAATCACTTTAAACATGCTAATTTTAGCTCTAACACTGATGATCCACCTACAAATGTGAACTGACGTTCAAAAATAAAACATTTGAAAACGGACCATTTTCCACATTTCTGAAGCATGACGTAATGGGGGGGTGTTATCTCTTTTGTCGAAAATCAGCCGTTTTTGCTCGAACATTAAATGCCTCCAAATGGTATTTAATTAACTTCCCGAGCCCCTGGAAGCATGAAAATCACTTTAAACATGCTAATTTTAGCTCTAACACTGATGATCCACCTACAAATGTGAACTGACGTTCAAAAATAAAACATTTGAAAACGGACCATTTTCCACATTTCTGAAGCATGACGTAATGGGGGGGTGTTATCTCTTTTGTCGAAAATCAGCCGTTTTTGCTCGAACATTAAATGCCTCCAAATGGTATTTAATTAACTTCCCGAGCCCCTGGAAGCATGAAAATCACTTTAAACATGCTAATTTTAGCTCTAACACTGATGATCCACCTACAAATGTGAACTGACGTTCAAAAATAAAACATTTGAAAACGGACCATTTTCCACATTTCTGAAGCATGACGTAATGGGGGGGTGTTATCTCTTTTGTCGAAAATCAGCCGTTTTTGCTCGAACATTAAATGCCTCCAAATGGTATTTAATTAACTTCCCGAGCCCCTGGAAGCATGAAAATCACTTTAAACATGCTAATTTTAGCTCTAACACTGATGATCCACCTACAAATGTGAACTGACGTTCAAAAATAAAACATTTGAAAACAGACCATTTTCCACATTTCTGAAGCATGACGTAATGGGGGGGTGTTATCTCTTTTGTCGAAAATCAGCCGTTTTTGCTCGAACATTAAATGCCTCCAAATGGTATTTAATTAACTTCCCGAGCCCCTGGAAGCATGAAAATCACTTTAAACATGCTAATTTTAGCTCTAACACTGATGATCCACCTACAAATGTGAACTGACGTTCAAAAATAAAACATTTGAAAACGGACCATTTTCCACATTTCTGAAGCATGACGTAATGGGGGGGTGTTATCTCTTTTGTCGAAAATCAGCCGTTTTTGCTCGAACATTAAATGCCTCCAAATGGTATTTAATTAACTTCCCGAGCCCCTGGAAGCATGAAAATCACTTTAAACATGCTAATTTTAGCTCTAACACTGATGATCCACCTACAAATGTGAACTGACGTTCAAAAATAAAACATTTGAAAACGGACCATTTTCCACATTTCTGAAGCATGACGTAATGGGGGGGTGTTATCTCTTTTGTCGAAAATCAGCCGTTTTTGCTCGAACATTAAATGCCTCCAAATGGTATTTAATTAACTTCCCGGGGTGAAGAAACCCTTTTTGAGAACTCAGAGTGAGTAAATTGGCCATTTTCATGCACTTTTAACCATTCCATAAATCTTGTGTTTTGGGCCCCTGGAAGCATGAAAATCACTTTAAACATGCTAATTTTAGCTCTAACACTGATGATCCACCTACAAATGTGAACTGACGTTCAAAAATAAAACATTTGAAAACGGACCATTTTCCACATTTCTGAAGCATGACGTAATGGGGGGGTGTTATCTCTTTTGTCGAAAATCAGCCGTTTTTGCTCGAACATTAAATGCCTCCAAATGGTATTTAATTAACTTCCCGGGGTGAAGAAACCCTTTTTGAGAACTCAGAGTGAGTAAATTGGCCATTTTCATGCACTTTTAACCATTCCATAAATCTTGTGTTTTGGGCCCCTGGAAGCATGAAAATCACTTTAAACATGCTAATTTTAGCTCTAACACTGATGATCCACCTACAAATGTGAACTGACGTTCAAAAATAAAACATTTGAAAACGGACCATTTTCCACATTTCTGAAGCATGACGTAATGGGGGGGTGTTATCTCTTTTGTCGAAAATCAGCCGTTTTTGCTCGAACATTAAATGCCTCCAAATGGTATTTAATTAACTTCCCGAGCCCCTGGAAGCATGAAAATCAATTTAAACATGCTAATTTTAGCTCTAACACTGATGATCCACCTACAAATGTGAACTGACGTTCAAAAATAAAACATTTGAAAACGGACCATTTTCCACATTTCTGAAGCATGACGTAATGGGGGGGTGTTATCTCTTTTGTCGAAAATCAGCCGTTTTTGCTCGAACATTAAATGCCTCCAAATGGTATTTAATTAACTTCCCGAGCCCCTGGAAGCATGAAAATCACTTTAAACATGCTAATTTTAGCTCTAACACTGATGATCCACCTACAAATGTGAACTGACGTTCAAAAATAAAACATTTGAAAACGGACCATTTTCCACATTTCTGAAGCATGACGTAATGGGGGGGTGTTATCTCTTTTGTCGAAAATCAGCCGTTTTTGCTCGAACATTAAATGCCTCCAAATGGTATTTAATTAACTTCCCGAGCCCCTGGAAGCATGAAAATCACTTTAAACATGCTAATTTTAGCTCTAACACTGATGATCCACCTACAAATGTGAACTGACGTTCAAAAATAAAACATTTGAAAACGGACCATTTTCCACATTTCTGAAGCATGACGTAATGGGGGGGTGTTATCTCTTTTGTCGAAAATCAGCCGTTTTTGCTCGAACATTAAATGCCTCCAAATGGTATTTAATTAACTTCCCGAGCCCCTGGAAGCATGAAAATCACTTTAAACATGCTAATTTTAGCTCTAACACTGATGATCCACCTACAAATGTGAACTGACGTTCAAAAATAAAACATTTGAAAACGGACCATTTTCCACATTTCTGAAGCATGACGTAATGGGGGGGTGTTATCTCTTTTGTCGAAAATCAGCCGTTTTTGCTCGAACATTAAATGCCTCCAAATGGTATTTAATTAACTTCCCGAGCCCCTGGAAGCATGAAAATCACTTTAAACATGCTAATTTTAGCTCTAACACTGATGATCCACCTACAAATGTGAACTGACGTTCAAAAATAAAACATTTGAAAACGGACCATTTTCCACATTTCTGAAGCATGACGTAATGGGGGGGTGTTATCTCTTTTGTCGAAAATCAGCCGTTTTTGCTCGAACATTAAATGCCTCCAAATGGTATTTAATTAACTTCCCGAGCCCCTGGAAGCATGAAAATCACTTTAAACATGCTAATTTTAGCTCTAACACTGATGATCCACCTACAAATGTGAACTGACGTTCAAAAATAAAACATTTGAAAACGGACCATTTTCCACATTTCTGAAGCATGACGTAATGGGGGGGTGTTATCTCTTTTGTCGAAAATCAGCCGTTTTTGCTCGAACATTAAATGCCTCCAAATGGTATTTAATTAACTTCCCGAGCCCCTGGAAGCATGAAAATCACTTTAAACATGCTAATTTTAGCTCTAACACTGATGATCCACCTACAAATGTGAACTGACGTTCAAAAATAAAACATTTGAAAACGGACCATTTTCCACATTTCTGAAGCATGACGTAATGGGGGGGTGTTATCTCTTTTGTCGAAAATCAGCCGTTTTTGCTCGAACATTAAATGCCTCCAAATGGTATTTAATTAACTTCCCGAGCCCCTGGAAGCATGAAAATCACTTTAAACATGCTAATTTTAGCTCTAACACTGATGATCCACCTACAAATGTGAACTGACGTTCAAAAATAAAACATTTGAAAACGGACCATTTTCCACATTTCTGAAGCATGACGTAATGGGGGGGTGTTATCTCTTTTGTCGAAAATCAGCCGTTTTTGCTCGAACATTAAATGCCTCCAAATGGTATTTAATTAACTTCCCGGGGTGAAGAAACCCTTTTTGAGAACTCAGAGTGAGTAAATTGGCCATTTTCATGCACTTTTAACCATTCCATAAATCTTGTGTTTTGGGCCCCTGGAAGCATGAAAATCACTTTAAACATGCTAATTTTAGCTCTAACACTGATGATCCACCTACAAATGTGAACTGACGTTCAAAAATAAAACATTTGAAAACTGACCATTTTCCACATTTCTGAAGCATGACGTAATGGGGGGGTGTTATCTCTTTTGTCGAAAATCAGCCGTTTTTGCTCGAACATTAAATGCCTCCAAATGGTATTTAATTAACTTCCCGAGCCCCTGGAAGCATGAAAATCACTTTAAACATGCTAATTTTAGCTCTAACACTGATGATCCACCTACAAATGTGAACTGATGTTCAAAAATAAAACATTTGAAAACGGACCATTTTCCACATTTCTGAAGCATGACGTAATGGGGGGGTGTTATCTCTTTTGTCGAAAATCAGCCGTTTTTGCTCGAACATTAAATGCCTCCAAATGGTATTTAATTAACTTCCCGGGGTGAAGAAACCCTTTTTGAGAACTCAGAGTGAGTAAATTGGCCATTTTCATGCACTTTTAACCATTCCATAAATCTTGTGTTTTGGGCCCCTGGAAGCATGAAAATCACTTTAAACATGCTAATTTTAGCTCTAACACTGATGATCCACCTACAAATGTGAACTGACGTTCAAAAATAAAACATTTGAAAACGGACCATTTTCCACATTTCTGAAGCATGACGTAATGGGGGGGTGTTATCTCTTTTGTCGAAAATCAGCCGTTTTTGCTCGAACATTAAATGCCTCCAAATGGTATTTAATTAACTTCCCGAGCCCCTGGAAGCATGAAAATCACTTTAAACATGCTAATTTTAGCTCTAACACTGATGATCCACCTACAAATGTGAACTGACGTTCAAAAATAAAACATTTGAAAACGGACCATTTTCCACATTTCTGAAGCATGACGTAATGGGGGGGTGTTATCTCTTTTGTCGAAAATCAGCCGTTTTTGCTCGAACATTAAATGCCTCCAAATGGTATTTAATTAACTTCCCGAGCCCCTGGAAGCATGAAAATCACTTTAAACATGCTAATTTTAGCTCTAACACTGATGATCCACCTACAAATGTGAACTGACGTTCAAAAATAAAACATTTGAAAACGGACCATTTTCCACATTTCTGAAGCATGACGTAATGGGGGGGTGTTATCTCTTTTGTCGAAAATCAGCCGTTTTTGCTCGAACATTAAATGCCTCCAAATGGTATTTAATTAACTTCCCGAGCCCCTGGAAGCATGAAAATCACTTTAAACATGCTAATTTTAGCTCTAACACTGATGATCCACCTACAAATGTGAACTGACGTTCAAAAATAAAACATTTGAAAACGGACCATTTTCCACATTTCTGAAGCATGACGTAATGGGGGGGTGTTATCTCTTTTGTCGAAAATCAGCCGTTTTTGCTCGAACATTAAATGCCTCCAAATGGTATTTAATTTACTTCCCGAGCCCCTGGAAGCATGAAAATCACTTTAAACATGCTAATTTTAGCTCTAACACTGATGATCCACCTACAAATGTGAACTGACGTTCAAAAATAAAACATTTGAAAACGGACCATTTTCCACATTTCTGAAGCATGACGTAATGGGGGGTGTTATCTCTTTTGTCGAAAATCAGCCGTTTTTGCTCGAACATTAAATGCCTCCAAATGGTATTTAATTAACTTCCCGGGGTGAAGAAACCCTTTTTGAGAACTCAGAGTGAGTAAATTGGCCATTTTCATGCACTTTTAACCATTCCATAAATCTTGTGTTTTGGGCCCCTGGAAGGAAGAAAAGCACTTTAAACATGCTAATTTTAGCTCTAACACTGATGATCCACCTACAAATGTGAACTGACGTTCAAAAATAAAACATTTGAAAACGGACCATTTTCCACATTTCTGAAGCATGACGTAATGGGGGGGTGTTATCTCTTTTGTCGAAAATCAGCCGTTTTTGCTCGAACATTAAATGCCTCCAAATGGTATTTAATTAACTTCCCGGGGTGAAGAAACCCTTTTTGAGAACTCAGAGTGAGTAAATTGGCCATTTTCATGCACTTTTAACCATTCCATAAATCTTGTGTTTTGGGCCCCTGGAAGCATGAAAATCACTTTAAACATGCTAATTTTAGCTCTAACACTGATGATCCACCTACAAATGTGAACTGACGTTCAAAAATAAAACATTTGAAAACGGACCATTTTCCACATTTCTGAAGCATGACGTAATGGGGGGGTGTTATCTCTTTTGTCGAAAATCAGCCGTTTTTGCTCGAACATTAAATGCCTCCAAATGGTATTTAATTAACTTCCCGAGCCCCTGGAAGCATGAAAATCACTTTAAACATGCTAATTTTAGCTCTAACACTGATGATCCACCTACAAATGTGAACTGACGTTCAAAAATAAAACATTTGAAAACGGACCATTTTCCACATTTCTGAAGCATGACGTAATGGGGGGGTGTTATCTCTTTTGTCGAAAATCAGCCGTTTTTGCTCGAACATTAAATGCCTCCAAATGGTATTTAATTAACTTCCCGAGCCCCTGGAAGCATGAAAATCACTTTAAACATGCTAATTTTAGCTCTAACACTGATGATCCACCTACAAATGTGAACTGACGTTCAAAAATAAAACATTTGAAAACGGACCATTTTCCACATTTCTGAAGCATGACGTAATGGGGGGGTGTTATCTCTTTTGTCGAAAATCAGCCGTTTTTGCTCGAACATTAAATGCCTCCAAATGGTATTTAATTAACTTCCCGAGCCCCTGGAAGCATGAAAATCACTTTAAACATGCTAATTTTAGCTCTAACACTGATGATCCACCTACAAATGTGAACTGACGTTCAAAAATAAAACATTTGAAAACGGACCATTTTCCACATTTCTGAAGCATGACGTAATGGGGGGGTGTTATCTCTTTTGTCGAAAATCAGCCGTTTTTGCTCGAACATTAAATGCCTCCAAATGGTATTTAATTAACTTCCCGAGCCCCTGGAAGCATGAAAATCACTTTAAACATGCTAATTTTAGCTCTAACACTGATGATCCACCTACAAATGTGAACTGACGTTCAAAAATAAAACATTTGAAAACGGACCATTTTCCACATTTCTGAAGCATGACGTAATGGGGGGGTGTTATCTCTTTTGTCGAAAATCAGCCGTTTTTGCTCGAACATTAAATGCCTCCAAATGGTATTTAATTAACTTCCCGAGCCCCTGGAAGCATGAAAATCACTTTAAACATGCTAATTTTAGCTCTAACACTGATGATCCACCTACAAATGTGAACTGACGTTCAAAAATAAAACATTTGAAAACGGACCATTTTCCACATTTCTGAAGCATGACGTAATGGGGGGTGTTATCTCTTTTGTCGAAAATCAGCCGTTTTTGCTCGAACATTAAATGCCTCCAAATGGTATTTAATTAACTTCCCGAGCCCCTGGAAGCATGAAAATCACTTTAAACATGCTAATTTTAGCTCTAACACTGATGATCCACCTACAAATGTGAACTGACGTTCAAAAATAAAACATTTGAAAACGGACCATTTTCCACATTTCTGAAGCATGACGTAATGGGGGGGTGTTATCTCTTTTGTCGAAAATCAGCCGTTTTTGCTCGAACATTAAATGCCTCCAAATGGTATTTAATTAACTTCCCGAGCCCCTGGAAGCATGAAAATCACTTTAAACATGCTAATTTTAGCTCTAACACTGATGATCCACCTACAAATGTGAACTGACGTTCAAAAATAAAACATTTGAAAACGGACCATTTTCCACATTTCTGAAGCATGACGTAATGGGGGGGTGTTATCTCTTTTGTCGAAAATCAGCCGTTTTTGCTCGAACATTAAATGCCTCCAAATGGTATTTAATTAACTTCCCGGGGTGAAGAAACCCTTTTTGAGAACTCAGAGTGAGTAAATTGGCCATTTTCATGCACTTTTAACCATTCCATAAATCTTGTGTTTTGGGCCCCTGGAAGCATGAAAATCACTTTAAACATGCTAATTTTAGCTCTAACACTGATGATCCACCTACAAATGTGAACTGACGTTCAAAAATAAAACATTTGAAAACGGACCATTTTCCACATTTCTGAAGCATGACGTAATGGGGGGGTGTTATCTCTTTTGTCGAAAATCAGCCGTTTTTGCTCGAACATTAAATGCCTCCAAATGGTATTTAATTAACTTCCCGAGCCCCTGGAAGCATGAAAATCACTTTAAACATGCTAATTTTAGCTCTAACACTGATGATCCACCTACAAATGTGAACTGACGTTCAAAAATAAAACATTTGAAAACGGACCATTTTCCACATTTCTGAAGCATGACGTAATGGGGGGGTGTTATCTCTTTTGTCGAAAATCAGCCGTTTTTGCTCGAACATTAAATGCCTCCAAATGGTATTTAATTAACTTCCCGAGCCCCTGGAAGCATGAAAATCACTTTAAACATGCTAATTTTAGCTCTAACACTGATGATCCACCTACAAATGTGAACTGACGTTCAAAAATAAAACATTTGAAAACGGACCATTTTCCACATTTCTGAAGCATGACGTAATGGGGGGGTGTTATCTCTTTTGTCGAAAATCAGCCGTTTTTGCTCGAACATTAAATGCCTCCAAATGGTATTTAATTAACTTCCCGAGCCCCTGGAAGCATGAAAATCACTTTAAACATGCTAATTTTAGCTCTAACACTGATGATCCACCTACAAATGTGAACTGACGTTCAAAAATAAAACATTTGAAAACGGACCATTTTCCACATTTCTGAAGCATGACGTAATGGGGGGGTGTTATCTCTTTTGTCGAAAATCAGCCGTTTTTGCTCGAACATTAAATGCCTCCAAATGGTATTTAATTAACTTCCCGAGCCCCTGGAAGCATGAAAATCACTTTAAACATGCTAATTTTAGCTCTAACACTGATGATCCACCTACAAATGTGAACTGACGTTCAAAAATAAAACATTTGAAAACGGACCATTTTCCACATTTCTGAAGCATGACGTAATGGGGGGGTGTTATCTCTTTTGTCGAAAATCAGCCGTTTTTGCTCGAACATTAAATGCCTCCAAATGGTATTTAATTAACTTCCCGGGGTGAAGAAACCCTTTTTGAGAACTCAGAGTGAGTAAATTGGCCATTTTCATGCACTTTTAACCATTCCATAAATCTTGTGTTTTGGGCCCCTGGAAGCATGAAAATCACTTTAAACCTGCTAATTTTAGCTCTAACACTGATGATCCACCTACAAATGTGAACTGACGTTCAAAAATAAAACATTTGAAAACGGACCATTTTCCACATTTCTGAAGCATGACGTAATGGGGGGGTGTTATCTCTTTTGTCGAAAATCAGCCGTTTTTGCTCGAACATTAAATGCCTCCAAATGGTATTTAATTAACTTCCCGGGGTGAAGAAACCCTTTTTGAGAACTCAGAGTGAGTAAATTGGCCATTTTCATGCACTTTTAACCATTCCATAAATCTTGTGTTTTGGGCCCCTGGAAGAATGAAAATCACTTTAAACATGCTAATTTTAGCTCTAACACTGATGATCCACCTACAAATGTGAACTGACGTTCAAAAATAAAACATTTGAAAACGGACCATTTTCCACATTTCTGAAGCATGACGTAATGGGGGGGGTGTTATCTCTTTTGTCGAAAATCAGCCGTTTTTGCTCGAACATTAAATGCCTCCAAATGGTATTTAATTAACTTCCCGAGCCCTTGGAAGCATGAAAATCACTTTAAACATGCTAATTTTAGCTCTAACACTGATGATCCACCTACAAATGTGAACTGACGTTCAAAAATAAAACATTTGAAAACGGACCATTTTCCACATTTCTGAAGCATGACGTAATGGGGGGGTGTTATCTCTTTTGTCGAAAATCAGCCGTTTTTGCTCGAACATTAAATGCCTCCAAATGGTATTTAATTAACTTCCCGAGCCCCTGGAAGCATGAAAATCACTTTAAACATGCTAATTTTAGCTCTAACACTGATGATCCACCTACAAATGTGAACTGACGTTCAAAAATAAAACATTTGAAAACGGACCATTTTCCACATTTCTGAAGCATGACGTAATGGGGGGGTGTTATCTCTTTTGTCGAAAATCAGCCGTTTTTGCTCGAACATTAAATGCCTCCAAATGGTATTTAATTAACTTCCCGAGCCCCTGGAAGAATGAAAATCACTTTAAACATGCTAATTTTAGCTCTAACACTGATGATCCACCTACAAATGTGAACTGACGTTCAAAAATAAAACATTTGAAAACGGACCATTTTCCACATTTCTGAAGCATGACGTAATGGGGGGGTGTTATCTCTTTTGTCGAAAATCAGCCGTTTTTGCTCGAACATTAAATGCCTCCAAATGGTATTTAATTAACTTCCCGAGCCCCTGGAAGCATGAAAATCACTTTAAACATGCTAATTTTAGCTCTAACACTGATGATCCACCTACAAATGTGAACTGACGTTCAAAAATAAAACATTTGAAAACGGACCATTTTCCACATTTCTGAAGCATGACGTAATGGGGGGGTGTTATCTCTTTTGTCGAAAATCAGCCGTTTTTGCTCGAACATTAAATGCCTCCAAATGGTATTTAATTAACTTCCCGAGCCCCTGGAAGCATGAAAATCACTTTAAACATGCTAATTTTAGCTCTAACACTGATGATCCACCTACAAATGTGAACTGACGTTCAAAAATAAAACATTTGAAAACGGACCATTTTCCACATTTCTGAAGCATGACGTAATGGGGGGGTGTTATCTCTTTTGTCGAAAATCAGCCGTTTTTGCTCGAACATTAAATGCCTCCAAATGGTATTTAATTAACTTCCCGAGCCCCTGGAAGCATGAAAATCACTTTAAACATGCTAATTTTAGCTCTAACACTGATGATCCACCTACAAATGTGAACTGACGTTCAAAAATAAAACATTTGAAAACGGACCATTTTCCACATTTCTGAAGCATGACGTAATGGGGGGGTGTTATCTCTTTTGTCGAAAATCAGCCGTTTTTGCTCGAACATTAAATGCCTCCAAATGGTATTTAATTAACTTCCCGAGCCCCTGGAAGCATGAAAATCACTTTAAACATGCTAATTTTAGCTCTAACACTGATGATCCACCTACAAATGTGAACTGACGTTCAAAAATAAAACATTTGAAAACGGACCATTTTCCACATTTCTGAAGCATGACGTAATGGGGGGGTGTTATCTCTTTTGTCGAAAATCAGCCGTTTTTGCTCGAACATTAAATGCCTCCAAATGGTATTTAATTAACTTCCCGGGGTGAAGAAACCCTTTTTGAGAACTCAGAGTGAGTAAATTGGCCATTTTCATGCACTTTTAACCATTCCATGAATCTTGTGTTTTGGGCCCCTGGAAGCATGAAAATCACTTTAAACATGCTAATTTTAGCTCTAACACTGATGATCCACCTACAAATGTGAACTGACGTTCAAAAATAAAACATTTGAAAACTGACCATTTTCCACATTTCTGAAGCATGACGTAATGGGGGGGTGTTATCTCTTTTGTCGAAAATCAGCCGTTTTTGCTCGAACATTAAATGCCTCCAAATGGTATTTAATTAACTTCCCGAGCCCCTGGAAGCATGAAAATCACTTTAAACATGCTAATTTTAGCTCTAACACTGATGATCCACCTACAAATGTGAACTGACGTTCAAAAATAAAACATTTGAAAACGGACCATTTTCCACATTTCTGAAGCATGACGTAATGGGGGGGTGTTATCTCTTTTGTCGAAAATCAGCCGTTTTTGCTCGAACATTAAATGCCTCCAAATGGTATTTAATTAACTTCCCGGGGTGAAGAAACCCTTTTTGAGAACTCAGAGTGAGTAAATTGGCCATTTTCATGCACTTTTAACCATTCCATAAATCTTGTGTTTTGGGCCCCTGGAAGCATGAAAATCACTTTAAACATGCTAATTTTAGCTCTAACACTGATGATCCACCTACAAATGTGAACTGACGTTCAAAAATAAAACATTTGAAAACGGACCATTTTCCACATTTCTGAAGCATGACGTAATGGGGGGGTGTTATCTCTTTTGTCGAAAATCAGCCGTTTTTGCTCGAACATTAAATGCCTCCAAATGGTATTTAATTAACTTCCCGAGCCCCTGGAAGCATGAAAATCACTTTAAACATGCTAATTTTAGCTCTAACACTGATGATCCACCTACAAATGTGAACTGACGTTCAAAAATAAAACATTTGAAAACGGACCATTTTCCACATTTCTGAAGCATGACGTAATGGGGGGGTGTTATCTCTTTTGTCGAAAATCAGCCGTTTTTGCTCGAACATTAAATGCCTCCAAATGGTATTTAATTAACTTCCCGAGCCCCTGGAAGCATGAAAATCACTTTAAACATGCTAATTTTAGCTCTAACACTGATGATCCACCTACAAATGTGAACTGACGTTCAAAAATAAAACATTTGAAAACGGACCATTTTCCACATTTCTGAAGCATGACGTAATGGGGGGTGTTATCTCTTTTGTCGAAAATCAGCCGTTTTTGCTCGAACATTAAATGCCTCCAAATGGTATTTAATTAACTTCCCGAGCCCCTGGAAGCATGAAAATCACTTTAAACATGCTAATTTTAGCTCTAACACTGATGATCCACCTACAAATGTGAACTGACGTTCAAAAATAAAACATTTGAAAACGGACCATTTTCCACATTTCTGAAGCATGACGTAATGGGGGGGTGTTATCTCTTTTGTCGAAAATCAGCCGTTTTTGCTCGAACATTAAATGCCTCCAAATGGTATTTAATTAACTTCCCGAGCCCCTGGAAGCATGAAAATCACTTTAAACATGCTAATTTTAGCTCTAACACTGATGATCCACCTACAAATGTGAACTGACGTTCAAAAATAAAACATTTGAAAACGGACCATTTTCCACATTTCTGAAGCATGACGTAATGGGGGGATGTTATCTCTTTTGTCGAAAATCAGCCGTTTTTGCTCGAACATTAAATGCCTCCAAATGGTATTTAATTAACTTCCCGAGCCCCTGGAAGCATGAAAATCACTTTAAACATGCTAATTTTAGCTCTAACACTGATGATCCACCTACAAATGTGAACTGACGTTCAAAAATAAAACATTTGAAAACGGACCATTTTCCACATTTCTGAAGCATGACGTAATGGGGGGGTGTTATCTCTTTTGTCGAAAATCAGCCGTTTTTGCTCGAACATTAAATGCCTCCAAATGGTATTTAATTAACTTCCCGAGCCCCTGGAAGCATGAAAATCACTTTAAACATGCTAATTTTAGCTCTAACACTGATGATCCACCTACAAATGTGAACTGACGTTCAAAAATAAAACATTTGAAAACGGACCATTTTCCACATTTCTGAAGCATGACGTAATGGGGGGGTGTTATCTCTTTTGTCGAAAATCAGCCGTTTTTGCTCGAACATTAAATGCCTCCAAATGGTATTTAATTAACTTCCCGAGCCCCTGGAAGCATGAAAATCACTTTAAACATGCTAATTTTAGCTCTAACACTGATGATCCACCTACAAATGTGAACTGACGTTCAAAAATAAAACATTTGAAAACGGACCATTTTCCACATTTCTGAAGCATGACGTAATGGGGGGGTGTTATCTCTTTTGTCGAAAATCAGCCGTTTTTGCTCGAACATTAAATGCCTCCAAATGGTATTTAATTAACTTCCCGAGCCCCTGGAAGCATGAAAATCACTTTAAACATGCTAATTTTAGCTCTAACACTGATGATCCACCTACAAATGTGAACTGACGTTCAAAAATAAAACATTTGAAAACGGACCATTTTCCACATTTCTGAAGCATGACGTAATGGGGGGGTGTTATCTCTTTTGTCGAAAATCAGCCGTTTTTGCTCGAACATTAAATGCCTCCAAATGGTATTTAATTAACTTCCCGAGCCCCTGGAAGCATGAAAATCACTTTAAACATGCTAATTTTAGCTCTAACACTGATGATCCACCTACAAATGTGAACTGACGTTCAAAAATAAAACATTTGAAAACGGACCATTTTCCACATTTCTGAAGCATGACGTAATGGGGGGTGTTATCTCTTTTGTCGAAAATCAGCCGTTTTTGCTCGAACATTAAATGCCTCCAAATGGTATTTAATTAACTTCCCGAGCCCCTGGAAGCATGAAAATCACTTTAAACATGCTAATTTTAGCTCTAACACTGATGATCCACCTACAAATGTGAACTGACGTTCAAAAATAAAACATTTGAAAACGGACCATTTTCCACATTTCTGAAGCATGACGTAATGGGGGGGTGTTATCTCTTTTGTCGAAAATCAGCCATTTTTGCTCAAACATTAAATGCCTCCAAATGGTATTTAATTAACTTCCCGAGCCCCTGGAAGCATGAAAATCACTTTAAACATGCTAATTTTAGCTCTAACACTGATGATCCACCTACAAATGTGAACTGACGTTCAAAAATAAAACATTTGAAAACGGACCATTTTCCACATTTCTGAAGCATGACGTAATGGGGGGGTGTTATCTCTTTTGTCGAAAATCAGCCGTTTTTGCTCGAACATTAAATGCCTCCAAATGGTATTTAATTAACTTCCCGGGGTGAAGAAACCCTTTTTGAGAACTCAGAGTGAGTAAATTGGCCATTTTCATGCACTTTTAACCATTCCATAAATCTTGTGTTTTGGGCCCCTGGAAGCATGAAAATCACTTTAAACATGCTAATTTTAGCTCTAACACTGATGATCCACCTACAAATGTGAACTGACGTTCAAAAATAAAACATTTGAAAACGGACCATTTTCCACATTTCTGAAGCATGACGTAATGGGGGGGTGTTATCTCTTTTGTCGAAAATCAGCCGTTTTTGCTCGAACATTAAATGCCTCCAAATGGTATTTAATTAACTTCCCGAGCCCCTGGAAGCATGAAAATCACTTTAAACATGCTAATTTTAGCTCTAACACTGATGATCCACCTACAAATGTGAACTGACGTTCAAAAATAAAACATTTGAAAACGGACCATTTTCCACATTTCTGAAGCATGACGTAATGGGGGGGTGTTATCTCTTTTGTCGAAAATCAGCCGTTTTTGCTCGAACATTAAATGCCTCCAAATGGTATTTAATTAACTTCCCGAGCCCCTGGAAGCATGAAAATCACTTTAAACATGCTAATTTTAGCTCTAACACTGATGATCCACCTACAAATGTGAACTGACGTTCAAAAATAAAACATTTGAAAACGGACCATTTTCCACATTTCTGAAGCATGACGTAATGGGGGGGTGTTATCTCTTTTGTCGAAAATCAGCCGTTTTTGCTCGAACATTAAATGCCTCCAAATGGTATTTAATTAACTTCCCGAGCCCCTGGAAGCATGAAAATCACTTTAAACATGCTAATTTTAGCTCTAACACTGATGATCCACCTACAAATGTGAACTGACGTTCAAAAATAAAACATTTGAAAACGGACCATTTTCCACATTTCTGAAGCATGACGTAATGGGGGGGTGTTATCTCTTTTGTCGAAAATCAGCCGTTTTTGCTCGAACATTAAATGCCTCCAAATGGTATTTAATTAACTTCCCGAGCCCCTGGAAGCATGAAAATCACTTTAAACATGCTAATTTTAGCTCTAACACTGATGATCCACCTACAAATGTGAACTGACGTTCAAAAATAAAACATTTGAAAACGGACCATTTTCCACATTTCTGAAGCATGACGTAATGGGGGGGTGTTATCTCTTTTGTCGAAAATCAGCCGTTTTTGCTCGAACATTAAATGCCTCCAAATGGTATTTAATTAACTTCCCGGGGTGAAGAAACCCTTTTTGAGAACTCAGAGTGAGTAAATTGGCCATTTTCATGCACTTTTAACCATTCCATAAATCTTGTGTTTTGGGCCCCTGGAAGCATGAAAATCACTTTAAACCTGCTAATTTTAGCTCTAACACTGATGATCCACCTACAAATGTGAACTGACGTTCAAAAATAAAACATTTGAAAACGGACCATTTTCCACATTTCTGAAGCATGACGTAATGGGGGGGTGTTATCTCTTTTGTCGAAAATCAGCCGTTTTTGCTCGAACATTAAATGCCTCCAAATGGTATTTAATTAACTTCCCGGGGTGAAGAAACCCTTTTTGAGAACTCAGAGTGAGTAAATTGGCCATTTTCATGCACTTTTAACCATTCCATAAATCTTGTGTTTTGGGCCCCTGGAAGAATGAAAATCACTTTAAACATGCTAATTTTAGCTCTAACACTGATGATCCACCTACAAATGTGAACTGACGTTCAAAAATAAAACATTTGAAAACGGACCATTTTCCACATTTCTGAAGCATGACGTAATGGGGGGGTGTTATCTCTTTTGTCGAAAATCAGCCGTTTTTGCTCGAACATTAAATGCCTCCAAATGGTATTTAATTAACTTCCCGAGCCCTTGGAAGCATGAAAATCACTTTAAACATGCTAATTTTAGCTCTAACACTGATGATCCACCTACAAATGTGAACTGACGTTCAAAAATAAAACATTTGAAAACGGACCATTTTCCACATTTCTGAAGCATGACGTAATGGGGGGGTGTTATCTCTTTTGTCGAAAATCAGCCGTTTTTGCTCGAACATTAAATGCCTCCAAATGGTATTTAATTAACTTCCCGAGCCCCTGGAAGCATGAAAATCACTTTAAACATGCTAATTTTAGCTCTAACACTGATGATCCACCTACAAATGTGAACTGACGTTCAAAAATAAAACATTTGAAAACGGACCATTTTCCACATTTCTGAAGCATGACGTAATGGGGGGGTGTTATCTCTTTTGTCGAAAATCAGCCGTTTTTGCTCGAACATTAAATGCCTCCAAATGGTATTTAATTAACTTCCCGAGCCCCTGGAAGAATGAAAATCACTTTAAACATGCTAATTTTAGCTCTAACACTGATGATCCACCTACAAATGTGAACTGACGTTCAAAAATAAAACATTTGAAAACGGACCATTTTCCACATTTCTGAAGCATGACGTAATGGGGGGGTGTTATCTCTTTTGTCGAAAATCAGCCGTTTTTGCTCGAACATTAAATGCCTCCAAATGGTATTTAATTAACTTCCCGAGCCCCTGGAAGCATGAAAATCACTTTAAACATGCTAATTTTAGCTCTAACACTGATGATCCACCTACAAATGTGAACTGACGTTCAAAAATAAAACATTTGAAAACGGACCATTTTCCACATTTCTGAAGCATGACGTAATGGGGGGGTGTTATCTCTTTTGTCGAAAATCAGCCGTTTTTGCTCGAACATTAAATGCCTCCAAATGGTATTTAATTAACTTCCCGAGCCCCTGGAAGCATGAAAATCACTTTAAACATGCTAATTTTAGCTCTAACACTGATGATCCACCTACAAATGTGAACTGACGTTCAAAAATAAAACATTTGAAAACGGACCATTTTCCACATTTCTGAAGCATGACGTAATGGGGGGGTGTTATCTCTTTTGTCGAAAATCAGCCGTTTTTGCTCGAACATTAAATGCCTCCAAATGGTATTTAATTAACTTCCCGAGCCCCTGGAAGCATGAAAATCACTTTAAACATGCTAATTTTAGCTCTAACACTGATGATCCACCTACAAATGTGAACTGACGTTCAAAAATAAAACATTTGAAAACGGACCATTTTCCACATTTCTGAAGCATGACGTAATGGGGGGGTGTTATCTCTTTTGTCGAAAATCAGCCGTTTTTGCTCGAACATTAAATGCCTCCAAATGGTATTTAATTAACTTCCCGAGCCCCTGGAAGCATGAAAATCACTTTAAACATGCTAATTTTAGCTCTAACACTGATGATCCACCTACAAATGTGAACTGACGTTCAAAAATAAAACATTTGAAAACGGACCATTTTCCACATTTCTGAAGCATGACGTAATGGGGGGGTGTTATCTCTTTTGTCGAAAATCAGCCGTTTTTGCTCGAACATTAAATGCCTCCAAATGGTATTTAATTAACTTCCCGGGGTGAAGAAACCCTTTTTGAGAACTCAGAGTGAGTAAATTGGCCATTTTCATGCACTTTTAACCATTCCATAAATCTTGTGTTTTGGGCCCCTGGAAGCATGAAAATCACTTTAAACATGCTAATTTTAGCTCTAACACTGATGATCCACCTACAAATGTGAACTGACGTTCAAAAATAAAACATTTGAAAACTGACCATTTTCCACATTTCTGAAGCATGACGTAATGGGGGGGTGTTATCTCTTTTGTCGAAAATCAGCCGTTTTTGCTCGAACATTAAATGCCTCCAAATGGTATTTAATTAACTTCCCGAGCCCCTGGAAGCATGAAAATCACTTTAAACATGCTAATTTTAGCTCTAACACTGATGATCCACCTACAAATGTGAACTGACGTTCAAAAATAAAACATTTGAAAACGGACCATTTTCCACATTTCTGAAGCATGACGTAATGGGGGGGTGTTATCTCTTTTGTCGAAAATCAGCCGTTTTTGCTCGAACATTAAATGCCTCCAAATGGTATTTAATTAACTTCCCGGGGTGAAGAAACCCTTTTTGAGAACTCAGAGTGAGTAAATTGGCCATTTTCATGCACTTTTAACCATTCCATAAATCTTGTGTTTTGGGCCCCTGGAAGCATGAAAATCACTTTAAACATGCTAATTTTAGCTCTAACACTGATGATCCACCTACAAATGTGAACTGACGTTCAAAAATAAAACATTTGAAAACGGACCATTTTCCACATTTCTGAAGCATGACGTAATGGGGGGGTGTTATCTCTTTTGTCGAAAATCAGCCGTTTTTGCTCGAACATTAAATGCCTCCAAATGGTATTTAATTAACTTCCCGAGCCCCTGGAAGCATGAAAATCACTTTAAACATGCTAATTTTAGCTCTAACACTGATGATCCACCTACAAATGTGAACTGACGTTCAAAAATAAAACATTTGAAAACGGACCATTTTCCACATTTCTGAAGCATGACGTAATGGGGGGGTGTTATCTCTTTTGTCGAAAATCAGCCGTTTTTGCTCGAACATTAAATGCCTCCAAATGGTATTTAATTAACTTCCCGAGCCCCTGGAAGCATGAAAATCACTTTAAACATGCTAATTTTAGCTCTAACACTGATGATCCACCTACAAATGTGAACTGACGTTCAAAAATAAAACATTTGAAAACGGACCATTTTCCACATTTCTGAAGCATGACGTAATGGGGGGTGTTATCTCTTTTGTCGAAAATCAGCCGTTTTTGCTTGAACATTAAATGCCTCCAAATGGTATTTAATTAACTTCCCGAGCCCCTGGAAGCATGAAAATCACTTTAAACATGCTAATTTTAGCTCTAACACTGATGATCCACCTACAAATGTGAACTGACGTTCAAAAATAAAACATTTGAAAACGGACCATTTTCCACATTTCTGAAGCATGACGTAATGGGGGGGTGTTATCTCTTTTGTCGAAAATCAGCCGTTTTTGCTCGAACATTAAATGCCTCCAAATGGTATTTAATTAACTTCCCGAGCCCCTGGAAGCATGAAAATCACTTTAAACATGCTAATTTTAGCTCTAACACTGATGATCCACCTACAAATGTGAACTGACGTTCAAAAATAAAACATTTGAAAACGGACCATTTTCCACATTTCTGAAGCATGACGTAATGGGGGGGTGTTATCTCTTTTGTCGAAAATCAGCCGTTTTTGCTCGAACATTAAATGCCTCCAAATGGTATTTAATTAACTTCCCGGGGTGAAGAAACCCTTTTTGAGAACTCAGAGTGAGTAAATTGGCCATTTTCATGCACTTTTAACCATTCCATAAATCTTGTGTTTTGGGCCCCTGGAAGCATGAAAATCACTTTAAACATGCTAATTTTAGCTCTAACACTGATGATCCACCTACAAATGTGAACTGACGTTCAAAAATAAAACATTTGAAAACGGACCATTTTCCACATTTCTGAAGCATGACGTAATGGGGGGGTGTTATCTCTTTTGTCGAAAATCAGCCGTTTTTGCTCGAACATTAAATGCCTCCAAATGGTATTTAATTAACTTCCCGAGCCCCTGGAAGCATGAAAATCACTTTAAACATGCTAATTTTAGCTCTAACACTGATGATCCACCTACAAATGTGAACTGACGTTCAAAAATAAAACATTTGAAAACGGACCATTTTCCACATTTCTGAAGCATGACGTAATGGGGGGGTGTTATCTCTTTTGTCGAAAATCAGCCGTTTTTGCTCGAACATTAAATGCCTCCAAATGGTATTTAATTAACTTCCCGAGCCCCTGGAAGCATGAAAATCACTTTAAACATGCTAATTTTAGCTCTAACACTGATGATCCACCTACAAATGTGAACTGACGTTCAAAAATAAAACATTTGAAAACGGACCATTTTCCACATTTCTGAAGCATGACGTAATGGGGGGGTGTTATCTCTTTTGTCGAAAATCAGCCGTTTTTGCTCGAACATTAAATGCCTCCAAATGGTATTTAATTAACTTCCCGAGCCCCTGGAAGCATGAAAATCACTTTAAACATGCTAATTTTAGCTCTAACACTGATGATCCACCTACAAATGTGAACTGACGTTCAAAAATAAAACATTTGAAAACGGACCATTTTCCACATTTCTGAAGCATGACGTAATGGGGGGGTGTTATCTCTTTTGTCGAAAATCAGCCGTTTTTGCTCGAACATTAAATGCCTCCAAATGGTATTTAATTAACTTCCCGAGCCCCTGGAAGCATGAAAATCACTTTAAACATGCTAATTTTAGCTCTAACACTGATGATCCACCTACAAATGTGAACTGACGTTCAAAAATAAAACATTTGAAAACGGACCATTTTCCACATTTCTGAAGCATGACGTAATGGGGGGGGTGTTATCTCTTTTGTCGAAAATCAGCCGTTTTTGCTCGAAC
Organism: Lissotriton vulgaris; assembly: GCF_964263255.1. Lineage (NCBI taxonomy): Eukaryota > Metazoa > Chordata > Amphibia > Caudata > Salamandridae > Lissotriton > Lissotriton vulgaris. The sequence goes on from NW_028249808.1 coordinate 26,717, forward strand.
ATTAAATGCCTCCAAATGGTATTTAATTAACTTCCCGAGCCCCTGGAAGCATGAAAATCACTTTAAACATGCTAATTTTAGCTCTAACACTGATGATCCACCTACAAATGTGAACTGACGTTCAAAAATAAAACATTTGAAAACGGACCATTTTCCACATTTCTGAAGCATGACGTAATGGGGGGGTGTTATCTCTTTTGTCGAAAATCAGCCGTTTTTGCTCGAACATTAAATGCCTCCAAATGGTATTTAATTAACTTCCCGAGCCCCTGGAAGCATGAAAATCACTTTAAACATGCTAATTTTAGCTCTAACACTGATGATCCACCTACAAATGTGAACTGACGTTCAAAAATAAAACATTTGAAAACGGACCATTTTCCACATTTCTGAAGCATGACGTAATGGGGGGGTGTTATCTCTTTTGTCGAAAATCAGCAGTTTTTGCTCGAACATTAAATGCCTCCAAATGGTATTTAATTAACTTCCCGAGCCCCTGGAAGCATGAAAATCACTTTAAACATGCTAATTTTAGCTCTAACACTGATGATCCACCTACAAATGTGAACTGACGTTCAAAAATAAAACATTTGAAAACGGACCATTTTCCACATTTCTGAAGCATGACGTAATGGGGGGGTGTTATCTCTTTTGTCGAAAATCAGCCGTTTTTGCTCGAACATTAAATGCCTCCAAATGGTATTTAATTAACTTCCCGAGCCCCTGGAAGCATGAAAATCACTTTAAACATGCTAATTTTAGCTCTAACACTGATGATCCACCTACAAATGTGAACTGACGTTCAAAAATAAAACATTTGAAAACGGACCATTTTCCACATTTCTGAAGCATGACGTAATGGGGGGGTGTTATCTCTTTTGTCGAAAATCAGCCGTTTTTGCTCGAACATTAAATGCCTCCAAATGGTATTTAATTAACTTCCCGGGGTGAAGAAACCCTTTTTGAGAACTCAGAGTGAGTAAATTGGCCATTTTCATGCACTTTTAACCATTCCATAAATCTTGTGTTTTGGGCCCCTGGAAGCATGAAAATCACTTTAAACATGCTAATTTTAGCTCTAACACTGATGATCCACCTACAAATGTGAACTGACGTTCAAAAATAAAACATTTGAAAACTGACCATTTTCCACATTTCTGAAGCATGACGTAATGGGGGGGTGTTATCTCTTTTGTCGAAAATCAGCCGTTTTTGCTCGAACATTAAATGCCTCCAAATGGTATTTAATTAACTTCCAGAGCCCCTGGAAGCATGAAAATCACTTTAAACATGCTAATTTTAGCTCTAACACTGATGATCCACCTACAAATGTGAACTGACGTTCAAAAATAAAACATTTGAAAACGGACCATTTTCCACATTTCTGAAGCATGACGTAATGGGGGGGTGTTATCTCTTTTGTCGAAAATCAGCCGTTTTTGCTCGAACATTAAATGCCTCCAAATGGTATTTAATTAACTTCCCGGGGTGAAGAAACCCTTTTTGAGAACTCAGAGTGAGTAAATTGGCCATTTTCATGCACTTTTAACCATTCCATAAATCTTGTGTTTTGGGCCCCTGGAAGCATGAAAATCACTTTAAACATGCTAATTTTAGCTCTAACACTGATGATCCACCTACAAATGTGAACTGACGTTCAAAAATAAAACATTTGAAAACGGACCATTTTCCACATTTCTGAAGCATGACGTAATGGGGGGTGTTATCTCTTTTGTCGAAAATCAGCCGTTTTTGCTCGAACATTAAATGCCTCCAAATGGTATTTAATTAACTTCCCGAGCCCCTGGAAGCATGAAAATCACTTTAAACATGCTAATTTTAGCTCTAACACTGATGATCCACCTACAAATGTGAACTGACGTTCAAAAATAAAACATTTGAAAACGGACCATTTTCCACATTTCTGAAGCATGACGTAATGGGGGGGTGTTATCTCTTTTGTCGAAAATCAGCCGTTTTTGCTCGAACATTAAATGCCTCCAAATGGTATTTAATTAACTTCCCGAGCCCCTGGAAGCATGAAAATCACTTTAAACATGCTAATTTTAGCTCTAACACTGATGATCCACCTACAAATGTGAACTGACGTTCAAAAATAAAACATTTGAAAACGGACCATTTTCCACATTTCTGAAGCATGACGTAATGGGGGGTGTTATCTCTTTTGTCGAAAATCAGCCGTTTTTGCTCGAACATTAAATGCCTCCAAATGGTATTTAATTAACTTCCCGAGCCCCTGGAAGCATGAAAATCACTTTAAACATGCTAATTTTAGCTCTAACACTGATGATCCACCTACAAATGTGAACTGACGTTCAAAAATAAAACATTTGAAAACGGACCATTTTCCACATTTCTGAAGCATGACGTAATGGGGGGGTGTTATCTCTTTTGTCGAAAATCAGCCGTTTTTGCTCGAACATTAAATGCCTCCAAATGGTATTTAATTAACTTCCCGAGCCCCTGGAAGCATGAAAATCACTTTAAACATGCTAATTTTAGCTCTAACACTGATGATCCACCTACAAATGTGAACTGACGTTCAAAAATAAAACATTTGAAAACGGACCATTTTCCACATTTCTGAAGCATGACGTAATGGGGGGGTGTTATCTCTTTTGTCGAAAATCAGCCGTTTTTGCTCGAACATTAAATGCCTCCAAATGGTATTTAATTAACTTCCCGGGGTGAAGAAACCCTTTTTGAGAACTCAGAGTGAGTAAATTGGCCATTTTCATGCACTTTTAACCATTCCATAAATCTTGTGTTTTGGGCCCCTGGAAGCATGAAAATCACTTTAAACATGCTAATTTTAGCTCTAACACTGATGATCCACCTACAAATGTGAACTGACGTTCAAAAATAAAACATTTGAAAACGGACCATTTTCCACATTTCTGAAGCATGACGTAATGGGGGGGTGTTATCTCTTTTGTCGAAAATCAGCCGTTTTTGCTCGAACATTAAATGCCTCCAAATGGTATTTAATTAACTTCCCGAGCCCCTGGAAGCATGAAAATCACTTTAAACATGCTAATTTTAGCTCTAACACTGATGATCCACCTACAAATGTGAACTGACGTTCAAAAATAAAACATTTGAAAACGGACCATTTTCCACATTTCTGAAGCATGACGTAATGGGGGGGTGTTATCTCTTTTGTCGAAAATCAGCCGTTTTTGCTCGAACATTAAATGCCTCCAAATGGTATTTAATTAACTTCCCGAGCCCCTGGAAGCATGAAAATCACTTTAAACATGCTAATTTTAGCTCTAACACTGATGATCCACCTACAAATGTGAACTGACGTTCAAAAATAAAACATTTGAAAACGGACCATTTTCCACATTTCTGAAGCATGACGTAATGGGGGGGTGTTATCTCTTTTGTCGAAAATCAGCCGTTTTTGCTCGAACATTAAATGCCTCCAAATGGTATTTAATTAACTTCCCGAGCCCCTGGAAGCATGAAAATCACTTTAAACATGCTAATTTTAGCTCTAACACTGATGATCCACCTACAAATGTGAACTGACGTTCAAAAATAAAACATTTGAAAACGGACCATTTTCCACATTTCTGAAGCATGACGTAATGGGGGGGTGTTATCTCTTTTGTCGAAAATCAGCCGTTTTTGCTCGAACATTAAATGCCTCCAAATGGTATTTAATTAACTTCCCGAGCCCCTGGAAGCATGAAAATCACTTTAAACATGCTAATTTTAGCTCTAACACTGATGATCCACCTACAAATGTGAACTGACGTTCAAAAATAAAACATTTGAAAACGGACCATTTTCCACATTTCTGAAGCATGACGTAATGGGGGGGTGTTATCTCTTTTGTCGAAAATCAGCCGTTTTTGCTCGAACATTAAATGCCTCCAAATGGTATTTAATTAACTTCCCGAGCCCCTGGAAGCATGAAAATCACTTTAAACATGCTAATTTTAGCTCTAACACTGATGATCCACCTACAAATGTGAACTGACGTTCAAAAATAAAACATTTGAAAACGGACCATTTTCCACATTTCTGAAGCATGACGTAATGGGGGGGGTGTTATCTCTTTTGTCGAAAATCAGCCGTTTTTGCTCGAACATTAAATGCCTCCAAATGGTATTTAATTAACTTCCCGAGCCCCTGGAAGCATGAAAATCACTTTAAACATGCTAATTTTAGCTCTAACACTGATGATCCACCTACAAATGTGAACTGACGTTCAAAAATAAAACATTTGAAAACGGACCATTTTCCACATTTCTGAA
>NW_028249809.1:0-19603 GCF_964263255.1 Lissotriton vulgaris
CATTTATTTCTTTTTTTAACCAGGATGATGTGCTGGATAGTCCAGAATAAAATTAAAAGGGGCTAAAGACTGGTGAATCTATCACTAGGTGGTTTACAACTATTTGTTGCTCAAAAAAATGCTCTGGGTTATCACCAAATGGCGTCCTCGTACATTCTCATTAGGTTTATGCAATTGCCATCATTTCAATATGAATTGCTCCAAGGATCAAAAAAACAATGCATACTTATCATCTTCCTAGTTTAGACCCATTGTCATATACTCATCATTATATTCAAGTTGAAATATTGTATGCTCTCTTCTTTCAATTTGTATACAAATATTTGTTGACAAATCAATGTTGTACATCTATACATGACCCTCTAAGAAAACTTGCAGAGTTGTTGGGATAATTATCTAACTAGTCTCTCCCATTCTTCTCTGCTATTGAGTCCCTGAGTATAGGTGCGGAATTTGGACATAAAAAATTGTTCTCTTTGCTTCCGTTTAACATCCAAATTTCCACCTCTCATATTGGTTTTTATTTTTTCTACTATGCACCACTTCATTTCATCCTCTTTGTGGTTCTTGGTAGTCCAGTGTTCCACTAATGGGGCATTTTTCTTGTGATTTTCAAGGCGGACCTGTGTTCAGTTAAACGAAGTCTAACTTCACGTCCAGTTTCGCCAATGTAACCTTTCTGACAAGGACAGACTATTAGGTAGACCACGTTGGACGTCCTACAATTAACATGCTCATTGACCCAGTGTGATGTTCCTCCAGTTCAATCCTGTCAGATTGGATAATAGATTTGCAGTGAGTACATGACCCACATGGTTGATTACCTCTGATTGGTTTACCATGGTCTATACTGAGTTGTTTGCTTTTACTTGGCTCTCTGTAGGAGTGAACTAAACAATTGCGGATAGTTCTATTCCTACGGTAGGAGAAAATGGGTTTCGGTAATTGAGTTCTGCCTTCTCCATTGAGAATGGACCAATTCTTGATAATTAAGTTTTTGACCTTACAGCTCAAACCATTGAAGTTTGATACCATAACGATGTTACTTTCAGGTTCCTTTCCTTCCTTGTTATTTGTTTCAAAAAGAGATTCTCTGCTCTGGTACTTGGCTCTTTTGTAACTTTCTCTAATTAGCCTTTTGGGGTAGCCTCGCTGTAATAACTTCATTTTTAGGTTCTCTGCGTGTTTTTCAAATGAATTTTTGTCAGTGCAGTTCCTTCTTATTCTGACAAACTGACTGTAAGGAATGCCGTCCTTCTGATTTTTGGGTGGTAACTTTCATGGTGCAGCAGAGTGTTTCTGTCCGAAGGTTTGACATACAGCTCAACACATAATTTTCCTTTATCAGGCCTAATTTTGATGTCTAAGAAGTCTACTGCCACTTGACTTCTATTGGCTGTGAACCTGAGGTTCACATCACCGCAGTTGAGCCACTCCAAGAAGTCAGTCAGATCTTCCTCAGTACCTTCCCATATAAAGAAAACGTCGTCTATAAACCTAGACCAATGTTTAACGTTCTCGTAGAAGGGACTGAGTTCATTGTATATGTGGGTTTTTTCAAACTTCCCAACATATAAACAGGCAAGGCTCGGCGCACATGTGGCCCCCATGCTCGTGCCCTTTATCTGGCAGAAAAAATCACTATTGAACAAAAAAATATTGTTCAAAAGAACCGTCTCTATGCATTCAATAATGAAGGTATTGTGTGCAGAGAGATAGCCTTCTGTGTCGCTCAAGATGTCCCTCATCATGGCTATGGTATCCTGTTGGGGTATGTTGGTGTACAAGGACTCAATGTCCAAGCACACCAACCACTCAGTTTCACTATTGAAGCGGATACCTTCTATCTTAGAGATCATATCCTTGGTGTCCTTTATATAGGATGGAAGTGTCTCCACTAAGGGGCGAATAAAGCAATCAGCATACTTGCTGAGTGGCTCTGTTGCTGACTCGATCCCTGAAACTATGGGTCGCATGGGGGGGTCCCTGATATCCTTGTGAACCTTCGGAAGCCCGTAAAGGGCAGGTATTTTTGGGTGACTGTTGGATAGATATTTATATTCATTTTCACATATAATACAGTCATCCTTGGCCAGAGTTACTATATTTTGGACCTTCTTTTTCAATCTGTTCCATTCCCCAAGGTTGGATTTTCTATAATGAGCCTTATTTTCAAGTAGGGTATGCATTTTATGATTGTAGTCTTTGGTGTTTAGGACTACAATGCTACCGCCCTTATCACCGGGCTTGATGGTGATGTCATCATAACTTTGTAAATTTTTGAGTGCTTCCCTCTCTATTTTGGTTAAGTTATTCGATGTCCAGACCTTTCCTGCTAATAATTTGTCCAATCCTATAGAGATTACTTTTTCAAAAGTGTCTACTTCTGGGCTGACCATGGAGATGTCAGGGGTCCATGTTGAGGGGGGTTTTAAACCTGATCTATTGTTACTAGGTCTTGGTTCTCTGTTTTCAAAAAATCTTTTTATTCTAATTTTGCGAAAGAAGTCCCTGATATCTTTTTCCATTGTGTATCTACATACACCTGTGCTTGGAGCAAATCCTAACCCTTTCTCTAGGATGCTTATTTCTCCTGCAGTAAGCTCTCTGTCTGAAAGATTGATTATGGGAGCTTTGAGGGTATGATTCTCTATTCCCATTCCTTTTGACTGCGGGTTCTCATGTATGGTCTTCTTGTCATGGTCTCTTTCTGACGAAATCCCTGACGTCCCCTCCCCCGGGTCCTGAACCCACGGGTCTGTCTCTTTTGTGATTGTCCTAAAAAAACTTGATAATTATGGAACTCGTCAGCACTATCTTCTCTGGACTCGTTGCGATTGCTGTTATCTTGGGGCCTTTCTGCCTCAGAGTCGCTAGTGTGGTATGATGTGTCAGAGAAGGTGACATTTTTCTTGTAAAATGTATTCCTATTATATTTGAAGGGACGATTGTTATATTCGTTGGGTATTGGTTGATCGAAGTAGTCTTTCTGAAGATACGGGTATACCAATTCCAATTTAAAATTGGCTATGTCTTTCCTTAGTTTGTTTGTTTTTTTGTTTATCATATATTCTTGGTACCCCGTAATGTCTTCTTTTATTTCAGCTAATTTTTTAGTTGCCTCATCGAGTGCAGTAGATTCATTCAGTTCTTTTTCTAATTTATCTATCTCTTCTTTTTCTATTATTAACAGTCCCTGTGCAGTATCGATAATAAGCAACATCCAGTCGCGACTGCACCTGTTTGCTATCAGAGTCCAACTATCCTTAAATTTTTCGTCAGTGACAAATAGCCCTGGTTCATTTACAATTTGAAGACCCTTAGGGATCACCCCTTTTTTGCAGTATTGGATTATGAATTCTGCATGGAGTTCAGTACGTATTATTTTCTTTTTAAGATTCCACAGTTTGTTCCATTTATCTTCGTCACTTTTTGATAAGGTGACAGTGCTTATACTTTTGGAAGACCCACCTAAAAGTTTTTTGCATTGGTCTTCTGAGAACCCAAAGGTTCGAAGTGTATCCATTACTTCTTTCTGCACTCTCTGGCTTCAGGAGCCGAGGTATAATGAGAAAAGGAGAGAGTTTTCCCACACAAACCCAGAAAGGACTGGGAAATGATACAACAAAAAAGGGGGTGGTTCCTTTCTGTGGTTCCTAAATTCAAGCACTAAGTGCTTACTAAGGTTAGACACCAAAAACTTTTTACCTCAATGACATGTACATTAGTAAGTTCCAAAATTATTCTATAAACATATATTTCTTAAAATTCGTATTTATTAAAAGCTTCTGGTAGCAGCATAAAATTCATAACAATTTTACATACACACAGTGTAAAAAAAGTTTCCTAAACACATTACATACAACTTCAAAGCATGAAACAATAATTAAAAATAGCAAGGGTGTCGACGCGTTTCGGTGTTTTGTAGTAGATGGTACACCTTCCTCAGGACTACAATAAATTCTTCATTCTAAAAAGTATATGGAACAGTCAGTTAGTGTACATTCAGAGAGGATTTTATAATTTAAAAAAAGTTTTTGTCTGGATTTGCAGTGTCTAGGATATATCAATTCTTACATAATTCGCATTATTCAATGTGCGTTGCCAGCATACATCCTGGGGATAGAAAAATCTTATCCACTTTCCTGTTTCAATTTCTTTTCTTTAAAAGTGACCTGTGACCTGTATGCACACATGGATTTGTTTTGCAGTTAGTATTTTCCTAAAACACACAGGTTGTGAGCAGGCCTTTTACCCAGCAAAATAACATATAGGCTTACTTTGTTATTAGTAGTCGGGGCCCTCCCTATGTAGAGAGATAGTATCTACTTTACAAAAAATGGACCATTTTCTTTAATCACTGGAGCACTAATTAAATTGTACTACAGTGCTGGCCAGGAGAGCAGGCTTATTAATCCTTTTATAAGCAATGTTAAAGTAATGATAATATGCTTTAGCTAGAGAGCAACAAATACCATCGTTAATGCGCCCTATACAAAAATGCATTTCCCAGTTTGGTTTAATGTATTGCACCCTGATTTCCATCTAAAAATCTTTGTGTGTAAACCAGTACCTTATTATAAACGTGGTCCAATATATAAAATTAATGGGGACAGCAATGTATAACGACTGTACCCCTATGTGACTTGTCTACCTAGATAAGAAGCATTCCGCTTCAAAATACAAAAAGAAGTTCCCCGTGTGAATCAGGTCATACAAGGAAGAGGAACTAGAAAAAAGCCCTACCTTAAGAACTCTGAGAGCCTTCTGAAATTGATGTAAAGAAGGACAAACAACGCCCCGACTACTAATAACAAAGTAAGCCTATATGTTATTTTGCTGGGTAAAAGGCCTGCTCACAACCTGTGTGTTTTAGGAAAATACTAACTGCAAAACAAATCCATGTGTGCATACAGGTCACAGGTCACTTTTAAAGAAAAGAAATTGAAACAGGAAAGTGGATAAGATTTTTCTATCCCCAGGATGTATGCTGGCAACGCACATTGAATAATGCGAATTATGTAAGAATTGATATATCCTAGACACTGCAAATCCAGACAAAAACTTTTTTTAAATTATAAAATCCTCTCTGAATGTACACTAACTGACTGTTCCATATACTTTTTAGAATGAAGAATTTATTGTAGTCCTGAGGAAGGTGTACCATCTACTACAAAACACCGAAACGCGTCGACACCCTTGCTATTTTTAATTATTGTTTCATGCTTTGAAGTTGTATGTAATGTGTTTAGGAAACTTTTTTTACACTGTGTGTATGTAAAATTGTTATGAATTTTATGCTGCTACCAGAAGCTTTTAATAAATACGAATTTTAAGAAATATATGTTTATAGAATAATTTTGGAACTTACTAATGTACATGTCATTGAGGTAAAAAGTTTTTGGTGTCTAACCTTAGTAAGCACTTAGTGCTTGAATTTAGGAACCACAGAAAGGAACCACCCCCTTTTTTGTTGTATCATTTCCCAGTCCTTTCTGGGTTTGTGTGGGAAAACTCTCTCCTTTTCTCATTATACCTCGGCTCCTGAAGCCAGAGAGTGCAGAAAGAAGTAATGGATACACTTCGAACCTTTGGGTTCTCAGAAGACCAATGCAAAAAACTTTTAGGTGGGTCTTCCAAAAGTATAAGCACTGTCACCTTATCAAAAAGTGACGAAGATAAATGGAACAAACTGTGGAATCTTAAAAAGAAAATAATACGTACTGAACTCCATGCAGAATTCATAATCCAATACTGCAAAAAAGGGGTGATCCCTAAGGGTCTTCAAATTGTAAATGAACCAGGGCTATTTGTCACTGACGAAAAATTTAAGGATAGTTGGACTCTGATAGCAAACAGGTGCAGTCGCGACTGGATGTTGCTTATTATCGATACTGCACAGGGACTGTTAATAATAGAAAAAGAAGAGATAGATAAATTAGAAAAAGAACTGAATGAATCTACTGCACTCGATGAGGCAACTAAAAAATTAGCTGAAAGAAAAGAAGACATTACGGGGTACCAAGAATATATGATAAACAAAAAAACAAACAAACTAAGGAAAGACATAGCCAATTTTAAATTGGAATTGGTATACCCGTATCTTCAGAAAGACTACTTCGATCAACCAATACCCAACGAATATAACAATCGTCCCTTCAAATATAATAGGAATAAATTTTACAAGAAAAATGTCACCTTCTCTGACACATCATACCACACTAGCGACTCTGAGGCAGAAAGGCCCCAAGATAACAGCAATCGCAACGAGTCCAGAGAAGATAGTGCTGACGAGTTCCATAATTATCAAGTTTTTTTAGGACAATCACAAAAGAGACAGACCCGTGGGTTCAGGACCCGGGGGAGGGGACGTCAGGGATTTCGTCAGAAAGAGACCATGACAAGAAGACCATACATGAGAACCCGCAGTCAAAAGGAATGGGAATAGAGAATCATACCCTCAAAGCTCCCATAATCAATCTTTCAGACAGAGAGCTTACTGCAGGAGAAATAAGCATCCTAGAGAAAGGGTTAGGATTTGCTCCAAGCACAGGTGTATGTAGATACACAATGGAAAAAGATATCAGGGACTTCTTTCGCAAAATTAGAATAAAAAGATTTTTTGAAAACAGAGAACCAAGACCTAGTAACAATAGATCAGGTTTAAAACCCCCCTCAACATGGACCCCTGACATCTCCATGGTCAGCCCAGAAGTAGACACTTTTGAAAAAGTAATCTCTATAGGATTGGACAAATTATTAGCAGGAAAGGTCTGGACATCGAATAACTTAACCAAAATAGAGAGGGAAGCACTCAAAAATTTACAAAGTTATGATGACATCACCATCAAGCCCGGTGATAAGGGCGGTAGCATTGTAGTCCTAAACACCAAAGACTACAATCATAAAATGCATACCCTACTTGAAAATAAGGCTCATTATAGAAAATCCAACCTTGGGGAATGGAACAGATTGAAAAAGAAGGTCCAAAATATAGTAACTCTGGCCAAGGATGACTGTATTATATGTGAAAATGAATATAAATATCTATCCAACAGTCACCCAAAAATACCTGCCCTTTACGGGCTTCCGAAGGTTCACAAGGATATCAGGGACCCCCCCATGCGACCCATAGTTTCAGGGATCGAGTCAGCAACAGAGCCACTCAGCAAGTATGCTGATTGCTTTATTCGCCCCTTAGTGGAGACACTTCCATCCTATATAAAGGACACCAAGGATATGATCTCTAAGATAGAAGGTATCCGCTTCAATAGTGAAACTGAGTGGTTGGTGTGCTTGGACATTGAGTCCTTGTACACCAACATACCCCAACAGGATACCATAGCCATGATGAGGGACATCTTGAGCGACACAGAAGGCTATCTCTCTGCACACAATACCTTCATTATTGAATGCATAGAGACGGTTCTTTTGAACAATATTTTTTTGTTCAATAGTGATTTTTTCTGCCAGATAAAGGGCACGAGCATGGGGGCCACATGTGCGCCGAGCCTTGCCTGTTTATATGTTGGGAAGTTTGAAAAAACCCACATATACAATGAACTCAGTCCCTTCTACGAGAACGTTAAACATTGGTCTAGGTTTATAGACGACGTTTTCTTTATATGGGAAGGTACTGAGGAAGATCTGACTGACTTCTTGGAGTGGCTCAACTGCGGTGATGTGAACCTCAGGTTCACAGCCAATAGAAGTCAAGTGGCAGTAGACTTCTTAGACATCAAAATTAGGCCTGATAAAGGAAAATTATGTGTTGAGCTGTATGTCAAACCTTCGGACAGAAACACTCTGCTGCACCATGAAAGTTACCACCCAAAAAATCAGAAGGACGGCATTCCTTACAGTCAGTTTGTCAGAATAAGAAGGAACTGCACTGACAAAAATTCATTTGAAAAACACGCAGAGAACCTAAAAATGAAGTTATTACAGCGAGGCTACCCCAAAAGGCTAATTAGAGAAAGTTACAAAAGAGCCAAGTACCAGAGCAGAGAATCTCTTTTTGAAACAAATAACAAGGAAGGAAAGGAACCTGAAAGTAACATCGTTATGGTATCAAACTTCAATGGTTTGAGCTGTAAGGTCAAAAACTTAATTATCAAGAATTGGTCCATTCTCAATGGAGAAGGCAGAACTCAATTACCGAAACCCATTTTCTCCTACCGTAGGAATAGAACTATCCGCAATTGTTTAGTTCACTCCTACAGAGAGCCAAGTAAAAGCAAACAACTCAGTATAGACCATGGTAAACCAATCAGAGGTAATCAACCATGTGGGTCATGTACTCACTGCAAATCTATTATCCAATCTGACAGGATTGAACTGGGAGGAACATCACACTGGGTCAATGAGCATGTTAATTGTAGGACGTCCAACGTGGTCTACCTAATAGTCTGTCCTTGTCAGAAAGGTTACATTGGCGAAACTGGACGTGAAGTTAGACTTCGTTTAACTGAACACAGGTCCGCCTTGAAAAATCACAAGAAAAATGCCCCATTAGTGGAACACTGGACTACCAAGAACCACAAAGAGGATGAAATGAAGTGGTGCATAGTAGAAAAAATAAAAACCAATATGAGAGGTGGAAATTTGGATGTTAAACGGAAGCAAAGAGAACAATTTTTTATGTCCAAATTCCGCACCTATACTCAGGGACTCAATAGCAGAGAAGAATGGGAGAGACTAGTTAGATAATTATCCCAACAACTCTGCAAGTTTTCTTAGAGGGTCATGTATAGATGTACAACATTGATTTGTCAACAAATATTTGTATACAAATTGAAAGAAGAGAGCATACAATATTTCAACTTGAATATAATGATGAGTATATGACAATGGGTCTAAACTAGGAAGATGATAAGTATGCATTGTTTTTTTGATCCTTGGAGCAATTCATATTGAAATGATGGCAATTGCATAAACCTAATGAGAATGTACGAGGACGCCATTTGGTGATAACCCAGAGCATTTTTTTGAGCAACAAATAGTTGTAAACCACCTAGTGATAGATTCACCAGTCTTTAGCCCCTTTTAATTTTATTCTGGACTATCCAGCACCATCATCCTGGTTAAAAAAAAGAAATAAATGCTCTGTGTTTCACACAATGGTTAACCTTAGGCACATGAAAATAGTGTGATTAAAGTCTTAACGGGATATAATTAGCTGTAATAATGACTGCCCAAGACCATATTTATGAGTATGTTAAAATATCCAACATAGACCTGAATTGAAAAGGAAACCTGTCCCAAAAACTACATAATTGCGTAAAAAACGCCGAAAAGACTACCAAAATGGCGTTGTTGTTCTGAAGTATCTCGGAACCATAATACGCACTGACTTTTGACAAACTTAAGTCCATATGCAAGGACGTTATGAATAAATATCCTTTTGCGACTAGGTTCCACCCAGTCACAGACGTATTATATCCATCTGAGTCAATATACTCTAATACTCTAACTCCGCTCTAAACATCTTCAGTCCTTCCTCTTTTGTAGGAAGTGACATTGGCGGCAATACGCCTAAAAAACTACTAAAATGGCGCTCCATGTCAAACTAGCGATATGACACAATATCGGATAAGTGCAACTCAATAAAAATATAGATGTTGTTCAAAATATCTTTATATTACAAGCACACGTTCAGCGATAGAGTAATATTTCACTAAATATACTCGAACGCGCGCTGAACTGAATTCGCAACCTTCACGAAATAGTCCTTTCTTTTCCGTAAGCAGCTACACTAAAAACTACCAAAATGGCGGCCGCAATGCGCCCGCACCGGCAATTCAGACACAGGTGTGGCGAGTTACCTAATTGAAGTACTTTACCCCACTATATATAAAGACCTCCCTTTCACAGTTCTCCATCTGACGCTGGAGACCGGGTTACCAGGGAGGCGGCGTGAGGCCTGACACGCGGAGGTAAGAATCTCTGAAAAAACGAGCATGCTAACCTTCGAAAAAACGAGCATGCTGCCCCTTAATGCCCTCCCTATGTAGAGAGATAGTATCTACTTTACAAAAAATGGACCATTTTCTTTAATCACTGGAGCACTAATTAAATTGTACTACAGTGCTGGCCAGGAGAGCAGGCTTATTAATCCTTTTATAAGCAATGTTAAAGTAATGATAATATGCTTTAGCTAGAGAGCAACAAATACCATCGTTAATGCGCCCTATACAAAAATGCATTTCCCAGTTTGGTTTAATGTATTGCACCCTGATTTCCATCTAAAAATCTTTGTGTGTAAACCAGTACCTTATTATAAACGTGGTCCAATATATAAAATTAATGGGGACAGCAATGTATAACGACTGTACCCCTATGTGACTTGTCTACCTAGATAAGAAGCATTCCGCTTCAAAATACAAAAAGAAGTTCCCCGTGTGAATCAGGTCATACAAGGAAGAGGAACTAGAAAAAAGCCCTACCTTAAGAACTCTGGGAGCCTTTTGAAATTGATGTAAAGAAGGACAAACAACGCCCCGACTACTAATAACAAAGTAAGCCTATATGTTATTTTGCTGGGTAAAAGGCCTGCTCACAACCTGTGTGTTTTAGGAAAATACTAACTGCAAAACAAATCCATGTGTGCATACAGGTCACAGGTCACTTTTAAAGAAAAGAAATTGAAACAGGAAAGTGGATAAGATTTTTCTATCCCCAGGATGTATGCTGGCAACGCACATTGAATAATGCGAATTATGTAAGAATTGATATATCCTAGACACTGCAAATCCAGACAAAAACTTTTTTTAAATTATAAAATCCTCTCTGAATGTACACTAACTGACTGTTCCATATACTTTTTAGAATGAAGAATTTATTGTAGTCCTGAGGAAGGTGTACCATCTACTACAAAACACCGAAACGCGTCGACACCCTTGCTATTTTTAATTATTGTTTCATGCTTTGAAGTTGTATGTAATGTGTTTAGGAAACTTTTTTTACACTGTGTGTATGTAAAATTGTTATGAATTTTATGCTGCTACCAGAAGCTTTTAATAAATACGAATTTTAAGAAATATATGTTTATAGAATAATTTTGGAACTTACTAATGTACATGTCATTGAGGTAAAAAGTTTTTGGTGTCTAACCTTAGTAAGCACTTAGTGCTTGAATTTAGGAACCACAGAAAGGAACCACCCCCTTTTTTGTTGTATCATTTCCCAGTCCTTTCTGGGTTTGTGTGGGAAAACTCTCTCCTTTTCTCATTATACCTCGGCTCCTGAAGCCAGAGAGTGCAGAAAGAAGTAATGGATACACTTCGAACCTTTGGGTTCTCAGAAGACCAATGCAAAAAACTTTTAGGTGGGTCTTCCAAAAGTATAAGCACTGTCACCTTATCAAAAAGTGACGAAGATAAATGGAACAAACTGTGGAATCTTAAAAAGAAAATAATACGTACTGAACTCCATGCAGAATTCATAATCCAATACTGCAAAAAAGGGGTGATCCCTAAGGGTCTTCAAATTGTAAATGAACCAGGGCTATTTGTCACTGACGAAAAATTTAAGGATAGTTGGACTCTGATAGCAAACAGGTGCAGTCGCGACTGGATGTTGCTTATTATCGATACTGCACAGGGACTGTTAATAATAGAAAAAGAAGAGATAGATAAATTAGAAAAAGAACTGAATGAATCTACTGCACTCGATGAGGCAACTAAAAAATTAGCTGAAATAAAAGAAGACATTACGGGGTACCAAGAATATATGATAAACAAAAAAACAAACAAACTAAGGAAAGACATAGCCAATTTTAAATTGGAATTGGTATACCCGTATCTTCAGAAAGACTACTTCGATCAACCAATACCCAACGAATATAACAATCGTCCCTTCAAATATAATAGGAATAAATTTTACAAGAAAAATGTCACCTTCTCTGACACATCATACCACACTAGCGACTCTGAGGCAGAAAGGCCCCAAGATAACAGCAATCGCAACGAGTCCAGAGAAGATAGTGCTGACGAGTTCCATAATTATCAAGTTTTTTTAGGACAATCACAAAAGAGACAGACCCGTGGGTTCAGGACCCGGGGGAGGGGACGTCAGGGATTTCGTCAGAAAGAGACCATGACAAGAAGACCATACATGAGAACCCGCAGTCAAAAGGAATGGGAATAGAGAATCATACCCTCAAAGCTCCCATAATCAATCTTTCAGACAGAGAGCTTACTGCAGGAGAAATAAGCATCCTAGAGAAAGGGTTAGGATTTGCTCCAAGCACAGGTGTATGTAGATACACAATGGAAAAAGATATCAGGGACTTCTTTCGCAAAATTAGAATAAAAAGATTTTTTGAAAACAGAGAACCAAGACCTAGTAACAATAGATCAGGTTTAAAACCCCCCTCAACATGGACCCCTGACATCTCCATGGTCAGCCCAGAAGTAGACACTTTTGAAAAAGTAATCTCTATAGGATTGGACAAATTATTAGCAGGAAAGGTCTGGACATCGAATAACTTAACCAAAATAGAGAGGGAAGCACTCAAAAATTTACAAAGTTATGATGACATCACCATCAAGCCCGGTGATAAGGGCGGTAGCATTGTAGTCCTAAACACCAAAGACTACAATCATAAAATGCATACCCTACTTGAAAATAAGGCTCATTATAGAAAATCCAACCTTGGGGAATGGAACAGATTGAAAAAGAAGGTCCAAAATATAGTAACTCTGGCCAAGGATGACTGTATTATATGTGAAAATGAATATAAATATCTATCCAACAGTCACCCAAAAATACCTGCCCTTTACGGGCTTCCGAAGGTTCACAAGGATATCAGGGACCCCCCCATGCGACCCATAGTTTCAGGGATCGAGTCAGCAACAGAGCCACTCAGCAAGTATGCTGATTGCTTTATTCGCCCCTTAGTGGAGACACTTCCATCCTATATAAAGGACACCAAGGATATGATCTCTAAGATAGAAGGTATCCGCTTCAATAGTGAAACTGAGTGGTTGGTGTGCTTGGACATTGAGTCCTTGTACACCAACATACCCCAACAGGATACCATAGCCATGATGAGGGACATCTTGAGCGACACAGAAGGCTATCTCTCTGCACACAATACCTTCATTATTGAATGCATAGAGACGGTTCTTTTGAACAATATTTTTTTGTTCAATAGTGATTTTTTCTGCCAGATAAAGGGCACGAGCATGGGGGCCACATGTGCGCCGAGCCTTGCCTGTTTATATGTTGGGAAGTTTGAAAAAACCCACATATACAATGAACTCAGTCCCTTCTACGAGAACGTTAAACATTGGTCTAGGTTTATAGACGACGTTTTCTTTATATGGGAAGGTACTGAGGAAGATCTGACTGACTTCTTGGAGTGGCTCAACTGCGGTGATGTGAACCTCAGGTTCACAGCCAATAGAAGTCAAGTGGCAGTAGACTTCTTAGACATCAAAATTAGGCCTGATAAAGGAAAATTATGTGTTGAGCTGTATGTCAAACCTTCGGACAGAAACACTCTGCTGCACCATGAAAGTTACCACCCAAAAAATCAGAAGGACGGCATTCCTTACAGTCAGTTTGTCAGAATAAGAAGGAACTGCACTGACAAAAATTCATTTGAAAAACACGCAGAGAACCTAAAAATGAAGTTATTACAGCGAGGCTACCCCAAAAGGCTAATTAGAGAAAGTTACAAAAGAGCCAAGTACCAGAGCAGAGAATCTCTTTTTGAAACAAATAACAAGGAAGGAAAGGAACCTGAAAGTAACATCGTTATGGTATCAAACTTCAATGGTTTGAGCTGTAAGGTCAAAAACTTAATTATCAAGAATTGGTCTATTCTCAATGGAGAAGGCAGAACTCAATTACCGAAACCCATTTTCTCCTACCGTAGGAATAGAACTATCCGCAATTGTTTAGTTCACTCCTACAGAGAGCCAAGTAAAAGCAAACAACTCAGTATAGACCATGGTAAACCAATCAGAGGTAATCAACCATGTGGGTCATGTACTCACTGCAAATCTATTATCCAATCTGACAGGATTGAACTGGGAGGAACATCACACTGGGTCAATGAGCATGTTAATTGTAGGACGTCCAACGTGGTCTACCTAATAGTCTGTCCTTGTCAGAAAGGTTACATTGGCGAAACTGGACGTGAAGTTAGACTTCGTTTAACTGAACACAGGTCCGCCTTGAAAAATCACAAGAAAAATGCCCCATTAGTGGAACACTGGACTACCAAGAACCACAAAGAGGATGAAATGAAGTGGTGCATAGTAGAAAAAATAAAAACCAATATGAGAGGTGGAAATTTGGATGTTAAACGGAAGCAAAGAGAACAATTTTTTATGTCCAAATTCCGCACCTATACTCAGGGACTCAATAGCAGAGAAGAATGGGAGAGACTAGTTAGATAATTATCCCAACAACTCTGCAAGTTTTCTTAGAGGGTCATGTATAGATGTACAACATTGATTTGTCAACAAATATTTGTATACAAATTGAAAGAAGAGAGCATACAATATTTCAACTTGAATATAATGATGAGTATATGACAATGGGTCTAAACTAGGAAGATGATAAGTATGCATTGTTTTTTTGATCCTTGGAGCAATTCATATTGAAATGATGGCAATTGCATAAACCTAATGAGAATGTACGAGGACGCCATTTGGTGATAACCCAGAGCATTTTTTTGAGCAACAAATAGTTGTAAACCACCTAGTGATAGATTCACCAGTCTTTAGCCCCTTTTAATTTTATTCTGGACTATCCAGCACCATCATCCTGGTTAAAAAAAAGAAATAAATGCTCTGTGTTTCACACAATGGTTAACCTTAGGCACATGAAAATAGTGTGATTAAAGTCTTAACGGGATATAATTAGCTGTAATAATGACTGCCCAAGACCATATTTATGAGTATGTTAAAATATCCAACATAGACCTGAATTGAAAAGGAAACCTGTCCCAAAAACTACATAATTGCGTAAAAAACGCCGAAAAGACTACCAAAATGGCGTTGTTGTTCTGAAGTATCTCGGAACCATAATACGCACTGACTTTTGACAAACTTAAGTCCATATGCAAGGACGTTATGAATAAATATCCTTTTGCGACTAGGTTCCACCCAGTCACAGACGTATTATATCCATCTGAGTCAATATACTCTAATACTCTAACTCCGCTCTAAACATCTTCAGTCCTTCCTCTTTTGTAGGAAGTGACATTGGCGGCAATACGCCTAAAAAACTACTAAAATGGCGCTCCATGTCAAACTAGCGATATGACACAATATCGGATAAGTGCAACTCAATAAAAATATAGATGTTGTTCAAAATATCTTTATATTACAAGCACATGTTCAGCGATAGAGTAATATTTCACTAAATATACTCGAACGCGCGCTGAACTGAATTCGCAACCTTCACGAAATAGTCCTTTCTTTTCCGTAAGCAGCTACACTAAAAACTACCAAAATGGCGGCCGCAATGCGCCCGCACCGGCAATTCAGACACAGGTGTGGCGAGTTACCTAATTGAAGTACTTTACCCCACTATATATAAAGACCTCCCTTTCACAGTTCTCCATCTGACGCTGGAGACCGGGTTACCAGGGAGGCGGCGTGAGGCCTGACACGCGGAGGTAAGAATCTCTGAAAAAACGAGCATGCTAACCTTCGAAAAAACGAGCATGCTGCCCCTTAATGCCCTCCCTATGTAGAGAGATAGTATCTACTTTACAAAAAATGGACCATTTTCTTTAATCACTGGAGCACTAATTAAATTGTACTACAGTGCTGGCCAGGAGAGCAGGCTTATTAATCCTTTTATAAGCAATGTTAAAGTAATGATAATATGCTTTAGCTAGAGAGCAACAAATACCATCGTTAATGCGCCCTATACAAAAATGCATTTCCCAGTTTGGTTTAATGTATTGCACCCTGATTTCCATCTAAAAATCTTTGTGTGTAAACCAGTACCTTATTATAAACGTGGTCCAATATATAAAATTAATGGGGACAGCAATGTATAACGACTGTACCCCTATGTGACTTGTCTACCTAGATAAGAAGCATTCCGCTTCAAAATACAAAAAGAAGTTCCCCGTGTGAATCAGGTCATACAAGGAAGAGGAACTAGAAAAAAGCCCTACCTTAAGAACTCTGAGAGCCTTCTGAAATTGATGTAAAGAAGGACAAACAACGCCCCGACTACTAATAACAAAGTAAGCCTATATGTTATTTTGCTGGGTAAAAGGCCTGCTCACAACCTGTGTGTTTTAGGAAAATACTAACTGCAAAACAAATCCATGTGTGCATACAGGTCACAGGTCACTTTTAAAGAAAAGAAATTGAAACAGGAAAGTGGATAAGATTTTTCTATCCCCAGGATGTATGCTGGCAACGCACATTGAATAATGCGAATTATGTAAGAATTGATATATCCTAGACACTGCAAATCCAGACAAAAACTTTTTTTAAATTATAAAATCCTCTCTGAATGTACACTAACTGACTGTTCCATATACTTTTTAGAATGAAGAATTTATTGTAGTCCTGAGGAAGGTGTACCATCTACTACAAAACACCGAAACGCGTCGACACCCTTGCTATTTTTAATTATTGTTTCATGCTTTGAAGTTGTATGTAATGTGTTTAGGAAACTTTTTTTACACTGTGTGTATGTAAAATTGTTATGAATTTTATGCTGCTACCAGAAGCTTTTAATAAATACGAATTTTAAGAAATATATGTTTATAGAATAATTTTGGAACTTACTAATGTACATGTCATTGAGGTAAAAAGTTTTTGGTGTCTAACCTTAGTAAGCACTTAGTGCTTGAATTTAGGAACCACAGAAAGGAACCACCCCCTTTTTTGTTATAGATATCAAGTGACCCTAGGGTATCAGTAGTTATCCTGATCTACTGAATATCGTTGTGACTAGTCGCTATACTTTTGATTTTGAATTTTAAGGTCTGTCAAATCCAAATGGTGAGGCCCCCCATTGGTCTACCTTTTGGGCCCTTTACCGCTGGCACAGAGAAGTTCAGGTATCCTAACACAAAGACAGGTTCACATGCCCAAGTCTCCTGAAATATACATACATCGAATAGGGTAACGAACCCAAGCCAGTCCCCACAATCTAGTTTAGAGGGCAGCCCAGCCAAATTCCAGGAGATTAGGTTAGCTACCCCAGTCAAGCAACCAACTTGCGCTTCAGATGTAAAATTCTGGATACTAGTCTCACCTGCTACTATCACTGCTGGGTTGTTCATCATCCCATTACTGTGGCAATTGATATTCCGGGTAGGCAAGCTAAGTAAGCTCTGATCAGTGATAACTGGAGGTACTACACTTTTGCCCTCATGAAGTCAATCACAATCATTTAGATTAGAAAGAGCTGAGAACCTATTTTCCAAATTTAGTCCCCACTCTGTGCGCTGCTCTACCCTCCTCCCCTTCGTTGAAACAACATTCCACTTCGTTCTTAGCATACAGCGATTAGAAACCCTCCCACTACGATGGTAAAAGAAATCTAAAGTGAGTGGGATGATCTCGGTGGATCTTCGCTGTGGGGGTAGGAGATTGGGCAGTATGTTGGATAGTACCTCTGGATCTGAGAAATGTAAAACAACTCAGTCACCCCGGAATCTTTTTACACTGTTTCCTATCCACTCCACCCTCCTGGCCTTGAGGAAGATGTAGTTTCAACCTGCCCTGGAGCCAGTATGGGGACATTAGCAAGGACCAAGACTAAAGGAGAAGCCTCGACTATCAGCTCTACCGAGCCATTCACAGGTTCCGGGACGGAAGATACAACTGGAGGGACAACTTTCTCTTGCACACCATCCAATGAGGATACCAGGGGAGCCACCGGGTGATCAGATGGAGGAAAGACCCCACCACCCACCTGCATGGAGGGGCCCTTCTTTAGCTCAACCCTGTTAGCGACCTCATCAGGCAGTTTACCTACTTCAGCTAAGGTGTTATTTAGTAAAACCCCTAAGCGATTAACCTCTTTAGTGAGCTTCTCTATTCTGCCTACCAACGGTTTTACAATTCCCTGTATCATGGTATCTATCATGTCCAGCTGATTCTTAAGTTGATCATTAGTTAGAGTCATACAAACATCATCAGTTGGTCCATCGACCTCCGCCAAGGTCTTACTGGGGGGGGAAGCAGGCTTTTTCCGGCTTGATCTTAGCCCTCCACGCTTGGGCTGGTCCTTTCTGGCACCTCTAGTGGTGCGTGGCGCAGGTACTGGAGTGGGGGCTTTTTCCTCAGATAAATGTTGTTCAACCTCCTCCTCATTATCACTGTCTGACGCCTCACAATCTAACTGAATCGTTGTGACGTTGACAGCATGATCAGGTATAACAACTACACTGCTACTGGTGTTGTCTAACTCAGAAAATTGGGGCTGGTCTGATACCGGCAAAGTCGGTGTAATTGATGTAGATGATGCACCCAGCCCAAGCGAGGATCTCCTTTCACTGTTGATTTTGGCAACTACCTGAACTAGATAGTTGTCCATAGTGATTTTAACAGGGGATAACTTTTTGGAAGACATGGCACACCACAGACCAGTGAACAAAACCCTCCCTAAGCCTTTTGTGGATACGTCGACAAGAAAAATAACAAATCCTCAGTAAAACTCGTCCACAATTGGTCAGGAATAGTATAAATATGTAAACACACAAAAAGAAGGGGGACGGGGAGCTCTGTTAAGAAAAGAAATGAGGTCCAGTGCCCTTGCTCCCAAGACTAACAATAAAACACAAGGTGGGGGCATCAGTTCCTCAAGGGGAGTCAACCAAAATTTGGTTCGCTCTGTTATGTGGAGGAAGGAGAAGGAGAAGATACTAAAAGGAGTAAGAGTATGCTCTGTGATTATCCTAACAGGTATGGCCTGAAAAAATGTATAATGATGCCCCCACCTTGTGTTTTATAGTATAAATATGACCTGATTTACCTCCGGCAATAGCAATGTCTCACCTCAAGAGTTCGGGCAGAGTAACTTACCCAGCCCAGTCTCTGCCTGTCTCGGACTGTCTTAGACTGTCCGCCCTTAGTCCGGGCTTCGTCCAGCGCGTCCCGCGCGCGTCCTCGCGGGACGAGGGACCTGCCGGTGCTTTATGCGCCTCCTGGTGCGCTGGTTACAGGCGTCGTCGTCGCTGGCACCTGCGGATGCTGGGGGTTGTGGTCCGGCGGGCGGAGCCAAGCCCGGCCGGTCGGTAGCTGCGGTGAATTGGCGGAGCCAAGCTCGGCCGCTGTGCTGAAAGGGCAGAAACCTTGATTTGAGCAGCGAGCGTGAAGAAAAGAGAGACATGGGACTCGGCCCCTGCCAGTGCTTTATGCGCCTCCTGGCGCGCTGGTTACAGGCGTCGT
The DNA here is from genome assembly GCF_964263255.1 of Lissotriton vulgaris. Lineage (NCBI taxonomy): Eukaryota > Metazoa > Chordata > Amphibia > Caudata > Salamandridae > Lissotriton > Lissotriton vulgaris. Next base: position 19,383 of record NW_028249809.1, read on the forward strand.
CGTCGCTGGCCCCTGAGGATGCTGGGGGTTGTGGTCCGGCGGGCGGAGCCAAGCCCGGCCGGTCGGTAGCTGCGGTGAATTGGCGGAGCCAAGCCCGGCCGCTGTGCTGAAAGGGCAGAAACCTTGATTTGAGCAGCGAGCGTGAAGAAAAGAGAGACCGGAATGTGGCAAGGGGCAAGGGGATTCAAGCAATGGGTTCTTACAAACCATTTGGGAAAAAG